>NC_092115.1:1293431-1370931 GCF_045679555.1 Salvelinus alpinus | reverse complement strand
GACAACAACATATTAATGTGTTGGGAGGAGACAGGACAGACAGACAACAACATATTAATGTGTTGGGAGGAGACAGGACAGACAGACAACAACATATTAATGTGTTGGGAGGGGACAGGACAGACAGACAACAACATATTAATGTGTTGGGAGGAGACAGGACAGACAGACAACAACATATTAATGTGTTGGGAGGAGACAGGACAGACAGACAACATATTAATGTGTTGGGAGGAGACAGGACAGACAGACAGACAACATATTAATGTGTTGGGAGGAGACAGGACAGACAGACAACAACATATTAATGTGTTGGGAGGAGACAGGACAGACAGACAGACAACATATTAATGTGTTGGGAGGAGACAGGACAGACAGACAGACAACATATTAATGTGTTGGGAGGAGACAGGACAGACAGACAACAACATATTAATGTGTTGGGAGGAGACAGGACAGACAGACAACAACATATTAATGTGTTGGGAGGAGACAGGACAGACAGACAGACAACATATTAATGTGTTGGGAGGAGACAGGACAGACAGACAGACAACATATTCATGTGTTGGGAGGAGACAGGACAGACAGACAGACAACATATTAATGTGTTGGGAGGAGACAACTTCCGGCGCCGAACAGGATGGCTGCCTCGCTTCGCGTTCCTTGGAAAATATGCAGTATTTTGTTTTTCTATGTGTTATTTCTTACATTGGTACCCCGGGTGATCTTAAGTTTCATTACATACAGCCGGGAGGAACTACTGAATATACGATTAACGTCAACTAACCACCCTTCCTACCAGGAATATGACTTTCCCGAAACGGATCCAGTGTCTTGCCTTCCACCCAATACAATGGACCTGATCCCAGCCGGCGAAGCTACACGACGCCGAAAAAGGGGCAAACGTAGCGGTCTCCTGGTCAGGCTTCGGAGACGAGCACATCGCGCTCCACTCCCTAGCATACTACTCGCCAATGTCCAGTCTCTTGAGAATAAGGTCGATGAAATCCGAGCACGGGTAACATTCGAGAGAGACATCAGGGATTGCAACGTGCTCTGCTTCACGGAAACATGGCTAACTGAAAAGACGCTAACGGAGTCGGTGCAGCCAGCTGGTTTCTTCACGCATCGCGCAGACAGAAACATACATCTTTCTGGTAAGAAGAGGGGCGGGGGGGTATGCCTCATGATTAACGAGACGTGGTGTGACCATCATAACAACACTCAGGAACTAAAGTCATTCTGTTCACCTGATCTAGAACTCCTCACAATCAAATGTAGACCGCATTATCTACCAAGGGAATTCACTTCGGTCATAATCACAGCCGTATATATTCCCCCCCAAGCAGACACATCGATGGCCCTGAACGAACTCTATCTGACTATCTCTATCTCTATCTGTAAACTGGAAACCACACACCCTGAGGCTGCATTCATCGTAGCTGGGGATTTTAACAAGGCTAATCTAAAAACAAAACTCCCTAAATTCTATCAGCACATCGATTGTCCGACCAGGGCTGGCAGAACTCTGGACCATTGTTATACTAACTTCCGCGACGCATATAAGGCCCTCCCCCGCCCTCCTTTCGGAAAAGCTGACCACGACTCCATTTTGTTGATTCCAGCCTACAAACAGAAATTAAAACTACAAGCTCCCGCGCTCAGGTCTGTTCAACGCTGGTCCGACCAATCTGAATCCACGCTTCAAGACTGCTTTGATCACGCGGATTGGAATATGTTCCGCACGGCGTCCAACAACAACAATGATGAATATGCAGATTCGGTGAGCGAGTTCATTAGGAAGTGCATTGACGATGTCGTACCCAGAGCAACGATTAAAACATTCCCAAACCAGAAACCGTGGATTAACGGCAGCATTCGCGTGAAACTGAAAGCGCGAACCACTGCTTTTAACCAGGGCAAGGTGACCGGAAACATGACCGAATACACACAGTGTAGCTATTCTCTCCGCAAGGCTATCAAACAGGCTAAGTCCCAGTACAGAGACAAAATTGAATCGCAATTCAACAGCTCAGACACAAGGGGTATGTGGCAGGGTCTACAGTCTATCACGGATTACAAAAAGAAAAGCAGCCCCGTCGCGGATCAGGATGTCTTGCTCCCAGACAGGCTAAATACCTTTTTTGCCCGCTTTGAGGATAATACAGTGCCACTGACACGGCCCACTACCAAAACCTGCGGGCTCTCCTTCACTGCAGCCGAGGTGAGTAAAACATTTAAACGTGTTAACCCTCGCAAGGCTGCAGGCCCAGACGGCATTCCCAGCCGCGTCCTCAGAGCATGCGCAGACCAGCTGGCTGGTGTGTTTACGGACATATTCAATCAATCCTTAGCCCAGTCTGCTGTTCCCACATGCTTCAAGAGGGCCACCATTGTTCCTGTTCCCAAGAAAGCTAAGGTAACTGAGCTAAACGACTACCGCCCCGTAGCACTCACTTCCGTCATCATGAAGTGCTTTGAGAGACTAGTCAAGGACCATATCACCTCCACCCTACCGGACACCCTAGACCCACTCCAATTTGCTTACCGACCCAATAGGTCCACAGAAGACGCAATCGCAACCACACTGCACACTGCCCTAACCCATCTGGACAAGAGGAATACCTATGTGAGAATGCTGTTCATCGACTACAGCTCAGCATTTAACACCATAGTACCCTCCAAACTCGTCATCAAGCTCGAGACCCTGGGCCTCGACCCCGCCCTGTGCAACTGGGTCCTGGACTTCCTGACGGGCCGCCCCCAGGTGGTGAGGGTAGGTAACAACATCTCCACCCCGCTGATCCTCAACACTGGGGCCCCACAAGGGTGCGTTCTGAGCCCTCTCCTGTACTCCCTGTTCACCCACGACTGCGTGGCCATGCACGCCTCCAACTCAATCATCAAGTTTGCGGACGACACTACAGTGGTAGGCTTGATTACCAACAACGACGAGACGGCCTACAGGGAGGAGGTGAGGGCCCTCGGAGTGTGGTGTCAGGAAAATAACCTCACACTCAACGTCAACAAAACAAAGGAGATGATTGTGGACTTCAGGAAACAGCAGAGGGAGCTCCCCCCTATCCACATCGACGGGTCAGTAGTGGAGAAGGTGGAAAGTTTTAAGTTCCTCGGTGTACACATCACGGACAAACTGAATTGGTCCACCCACACAGACAGCGTTGTGAAGAAGGCGCAGCAGCGCCTCTTCAACCTCAGGAGGCTGAAGAAATTCGGCTTGTCACCAAAAGCACTCACAAACTTCTACAGATGCACAATCGAGAGCATCCTGTCGGGCTGTATCACCGCCTGGTACGGCAACTGCTCCGCACACAACCGTAAGGCTCTCCAGAGGGTAGTGAGGTCGGCAGAACGCATCACCCGGGGCAAACTACCTGCCCTCCAGGACACCTACACCACCCGATGTCACAGGAAGGCCATAAAGATCATCAAGGACAACAACCACCCAAGCCACTACCTGTTCACCCCGCTATCATCCAGAAGGCGAGGTCAGTACAGGTGCATCCAAGCAGGGACCGAGAGACTGAAAAACAGCTTCTATCTCAAGGCCATCAGACTGTTAAACAGCCACCACTAACATTTAGCGGCCGCTGCCAACAAACTGACTCAGCTCCAGCCACCTTAAAAATGGGAATTGATGGAAATTATGTAAAAATGTACCACCAGCCACTTTAAACAATGCCACCTAATATAATATTTACATACCCTACATTACACATCTCTTATGTATATGTATATACTGTACTCTATATCATCTACTGCATCTTGCCATCGTATGTAATACATGGACCACTAGCCACTTTAAACTATGCCACTTTATGTTTACATACCCTACAGTACTCATCTCATAGGTATATACCGTACTCTATACCATCTACTGCACCTTGCCTATGCCGTCTGTACCATCACTCATTCATATATCTTTATGTACATATTCTTTATCCCTTTACACTTGCGTGTATAAGGTAGTAGTTGCGGAATTGTTAGGTTAGATTACTTGTTGTTATTACTGCATTGTCGGAACTAGAAGCACAAGCATTTCGCTACACTCGCATTAACATCTGCTAACCATGTGTATGTGACTAATAAATTTGATTTGATTTGATTTAATGTGTTGGGAGGAGACAGGACAGACAGACAACATATTAATGTGTTGGGAGGAGACAGGACAGACAGACAACAACATATTAATGTGTTGGGAGGAGACAGGACAGACAGACAGACAACATATTAATGTGTTGGGAGGAGACAGGACAGACAACAACATATTAATGTGTTGGGAGGAGACAGGACAGACAGACAACAACATATTAATGTGTTGGGAGGAGACAGGACAGACAGACAACATATTAATGTGTTGGGAGGAGACAGGACAGACAGACAGACAACATATTAATGTGTTGGGAGGAGACAGGACAGACAGACAGACAACATATTAATGTGTTGGGAGGAGACAGGACAGACAGACAGACAACATATTAATGTGTTGGGAGGAGACAGGACAGACAGACAACAACATATTAATGTGTTGGGAGGAGACAGGACAGACAGACAACATATTAATGTGATGGGAGGAGACAGGACAGACAGACAGACAACATATTAATGTGTTGGGAGGAGACAGGACAGACAGACAACAACATATTAATGTGTTGGGAGGAGACAGGACAGACAGACAGACAACATATTAATGTGTTGGGAGGAGACAGGACAGACAGACAACATATTAATGTGTTGGGAGGAGACAGGACAGACAGACAGACAACATATTAATGTGTTGGGAGGAGACAGAAGGACAGAGAGTGGTTTGTTTTGTCTGTAAGACTAGTTTCTTTCTCTTAGCTCTGTTTAGTATACTGCACTGTGTATGTGTTACCTTCAGTACTGCTACAACTGCAGTAGGAGAGCTCAGTCCCACCATGCTAGAGGTACGTCTGTACATCCTGGGACAAACACATCAACACAAACCCTGAGTGTCTGCCTTTTAATGGTGCTATGAAGTATAGGGCAAATAAACAGTTTTAGTCATTGACTAGAAAGAACAGGTTACAGGGGTCTGGTTTGGGAACACTTCACCCTGACATGTATTAGAATGCAACTACATCTAGTATATATTGTGTGTGTGTGTGTGTGTGTGTGTGTGTGTGTGTGTGTGTGTGTGTGTGTGTGTGTGTGTGTGTGTGTGTGTGTGTGTGTGTGTGGGTGGGGGGGGGGGGTGCGTGTGCGCGTGTGTGTGCGTGTGCGCGTGCGCGTGCGTGTGCGTGTGCGTGTGCGTGTGTGTGTGTGTTCTCCTGAGGGATGGTTCTTATCCAGCCTCGTCAGGCTGTGATGAATGGACACACACTGATATAGAGCTGAGAGCTCGGTACACCCTGAGACAGTCTGAGAGCTCGGTACACCCTGAGACAGTCTGAGAGCTCGGTACACCCTGAGACAGTCTGAGAGCTCGGTACACCCTGAGACAGTCTGAGAGCTCAGTACATCCTGAGACAGTCTGAGAGCTCGGTACACCCTGAGACAGTCTGAGAGCTCGGTACACCCTGAGACAGTCTGAGAGCTCGGTACACCCTGAGACAGTCTGAGAGCTCGGTACACCCTGAGACAGTCTGAGAGCTCGGTACACCCTGAGACAGTCTGAGAGCTCGATACACCCTGAGACAGTCTGAGAGCTCGGTACACCCTGAGACAGTCTGAGAGCTCGGTACACCCTGAGACAGTCTGAGAGCTCGATACACCCTGAGACAGTCTGAGAGCTCGGTACACCCTGAGACAGTCTGAGAGCTCGGTACACCCTGAGACAGTCTGAGAGCTCGGTACACCCTGAGACAGTCTGAGAGCTCGGTACCCCCTGAGACAGTCTGAGAGCTCGGTACACCCTGAGACAGTCTGAGAGCTCGGTACACCCTGAGACAGTCTGAGAGCTCGGTACACCCTGAGACAGTCTGAGAGCTCGGTACACCCTGAAACAGCCTGAGAGCTCGGTACACCCTGAGACAGTCTGAGAGCTCGGTACACCCTGAGACAATCTGAGAGCTCGGTACACCCTGAGACAGTCTGAGAGCTCGGTACACCCTGAGACAGTCTGAGAGCTCGGTACACCCTGAGACAGTCTGAGAGCTCGGTACACCCTGAGACAGTCTGAGAGCTCGGTACACCCTGAGACAGTCTGAGAGCTCGGTACACCCTGAGACAATCTGAGAGCTCGGTACACCCTGAGACAATCTGAGAGCTCGGTACACCCTGAGACAGTCTGAGAGCTCGGTACACCCTGAGACAGTCTGAGAGCTCGGTACACCCTGAGACAGTCTGAGAGCTCGGTACACCCTGAGACAGTCTGAGAGCTCGGTACACCCTGAGACAATCTGAGAGCTCGGTACACCCTGAGACAATCTGAGAGCTCGGTACACCCTGAGACAGTCTGAGAGCTCGGTACACCCTGAGACAGTCTGAGAGCTCGGTACACCCTGAGACAGTCTGAGAGCTCGGTACACCCTGAGACAGTCTGAGAGCTCGGTACACCCTGAGACAGTCTGAGAGCTCGGTACACCCTGAGACAGTCTGAGAGCTCGGTACACCCTGAGACAGTCTGAGAGCTCGGTACACCCTGAGACAATCTGAGAGCTCGGTACACCCTGAGACAATCTGAGAGCTCGGTACACCCTGAGACAATCTGAGAGCTCTGTACATCCTGAGACAGTCTGAGAGCTCGGTACACCCTGAGACAGTCTGAGAGCTCGGTACACCCTGAGACAGTCTGAGAGCTCGGTACCCCCTGAGACAGTCTGAACAGTGAACTGGTTGTTAGATTGGATTTAATAACTGCAGCACTAGAGACACACCTCCCTTTTGACAAGAGCCCTATTCCCTATATAGTGCACTACTATAGACCAGAGCCCTATTCCCTATATAGTGCACTACTATAGACCAGAGCCCTATTCCCTATGTAGTGCACTACTATAGACCAGAGCCTTATTCCCTATATAGTGCACTACTATAGACCAGAGCCCTATTCCCTATATAGTGCACTACTATAGACCAGAGCCCTATTCCCTATGTAGTGCACTACTATAGACCAGAGCCCTATTCCCTATATAGTGCACTACTATAGACCAGAGCCCTATTCCCTATATAGTGCACTACTAGAGACCAGAGCTCTATTCCCTATATAGTGCACTACTTTAGACCAGGGCCCTATACCCTACATAGTGCACTACTTTAGACCAGACTCACCAGAGCGCTATGGTCTCTGGTCAAAAGGAGTGCACTATGTAGGGAATAGGGTGCCATTTGTGATGTTAGAGGGTCTGGTGAGGTCTGCTTTATAAAATCACTACAGAGAAGCTAGAGGTGTACACATGTGTGTAATTTCTCCTCACTGTGTGTGTGTGTGTGTGTGTACGTGTACGTGTACGTGTGAGTGAGTTTACCTCTCTACGAAGATACCAGCCTGCACAGCGTGTACGATGCTCCTGAAGCGTGGTTTCTCCTCGGTTTGCCGCAGCATCAAACCCATCTGACGTGTGAATGTAGAGGCCAACCAATCACGCACCTCTGAAGGCACATACTCTGATTGGATATCGCTGAACTCATCCTCTGTATCGACCAATTTCCTGGAGGGAGAGAGGGAGGAAGGTGAAAGGTGGTTGGACCTTTTTTATTTAACTTTTACTACAGTCAGATGATATGGAGACAGATCAATCTAGAGGGTTTCAGTCAGATGATGTGGAGACAGATCAATCTAGAGGGTTTCAGTCAGATGATATGGAGACAGATCAATCTAGAGGGTTTCAGTCAGATGGTATGGAGACAGATCAATCTAGAGGGTTCAGTCAAATGATATGGAGACCGATCAATCTAGAGAGTTTCAGTCAGTCAGATTATATGGAGACAGATCAATCAAGAGAATTCCAGTCAGATGATATGGAGAAAGATCAATCTAGAGGGTTTCAGTCAGTCAGATGATATTGAGACAGATCAATATAGAGGGTTTCAGTCAGATGATATGGAGACAGATCAATCTAGAGGGTTTCAGTCAGATGATATGGAGACAGATCAATCTAGAGTTTCAGTCAGTCAGATGATATGGAGACAGATCAATCTAGAGGGTTTCAGTCAGATGATATGGAGACAGATCAATCTAGAGTTTCAGTCAGTCAGATGATATGGAGACAGATCAATCTAGAGGGTTTCAGTCAGATGATATGGAGACAGATCAATCTAGAGTTTCAGTCAGTCAGATGATATGGAGACAGATCAATCTAGAGGGTTTCAGTCAAATGATATGGAGACCGATCAATCTAGAGAGTTTCAGTCAGTCAGATTATATGGAGACAGATCAATCAAGAGAATTCCAGTCAGATGATATGGAGACAGATCAATCTAGAGGGTTTCAGTCAGATGATATGGAGACAGATCAATCTAGAGTTTCAGTCAGTCAGATGATATGGAGACAGATCAATCTAGAGGGTTTCAGTCAGATAATATGGAGACAGATCAATCTAGAGGGTTTCAGTCAGATAATATGGTGACAGATCAATCTAGAGGGTTTCAGTCAGATGATATGGAGACAGATCAATCTAGAGGGTTTCAGTCAGTCAGATGATGTGGAGACAGATCAATCTAGAGGGTTTCAGTCAGATGATATGGAGACAGATCAATCTAGAGGGTTTCAGTCAGATGATATGGAGACAGATCAATCTAGAGGGTTTCAGTCAGATGATATGGAGACAGATCAATCTAGAGGGTTTCAGTCAGATGATATGGAGACAGATCAATCTAGAGGGTTTCAGTCAGATGATGTGGAGACAGATCAATCTAGAGGGTTTCAGTCAGATGATATGGAGACAGATCAATCTAGAGGGTTTCAGTCAGATGATATGGAGACAGATCAATCTAGAGGGTTTCAGTCAGATGATATGGAGACAGATCAATCTAGAGGGTTTCAGTCAGATGATATGGAGACAGATCAATCTAGAGTTTCAGTCAGTCAGATGATATGGAGACAGATCAATCTAGAGGGTTTCAGTCAGATAATATGGAGACAGATCAATCTAGAGGGTTTCAGTCAGATAATATGGTGACAGATCAATCTAGAGGGTTTCAGTCAGATGATATGGAGACAGATCAATCTAGAGGGTTTCAGTCAGTCAGATGATGTGGAGACAGATCAATCTAGAGGGTTTCAGTCAGATGATATGGAGACAGATCAATCTAGAGGGTTTCAGTCAGATGATATGGAGACAGATCAATCTAGAGGGTTTCAGTCAGATGATATGGTGACAGATCAATCTAGAGGGTTTCAGTCAGATGATGTGGAGACAGATCAATCTAGAGGGTTTCAGTCAGATGATATGGAGACAGATCAATCTAGAGGGTTTCAGTCAGATGATATGGAGACAGATCAATCTAGAGGGTTTCAGTCAGTCAGATGATATGGAGACAGATCAATCTAGAGGGTTTCAGTCAGTCAGATGATGTGGAGACAGATCAATCTAGAGGGTTTCAGTCAGATGATATGGAGACAGATCAATCTAGAGGGTTTCAGTCAGATGATATGGAGACAGATCAATCTAGAGGGTTTCAGTCAGATGATATGGAGACAGATCAATCTAGAGGGTTTCAGTCAGATGATGTGGAGACAGATCAATCTAGAGGGTTTCAGTCAGATGATATGGAGACAGATCAATCTAGAGGGTTTCAGTCAGATGATATGGAGACAGATCAATCTAGAGGGTTTCAGTCAGTCAGATGATATGGAGACAGATCAATCTAGAGGGTTTCAGTCAGATGATGTGGAGACAGATCAATCTAGAGGGTTTCAGTCAGATGATATGGAGACAGATCAATCTAGAGGGTTTCAGTCAGATGATATGGAGACAGATCAATCTAGAGTTTCAGTCAGTCAGATGATATGGAGACAGATCAATCTAGAGGGTTTCAGTCAGATAATATGGAGACAGATCAATCTAGAGGGTTTCAGTCAGATGATGTGGAGACAGATCAATCTAGAGGGTTTCAGTCAGATGATATGGAGACAGATCAATCTAGAGGGTTTCAGTCAGATGATATGGAGACAGATCAATCTAGAGGGTTTCAGTCAGATGATGTGGAGACAGATCAATCTAGAGGGTTTCAGTCAGATGATATGGAGACAGATCAATCTAGAGGGTTTCAGTCAGATGATATGGAGACAGATCAATCTAGAGGGTTTCAGTCAGATGATATGGAGACAGATCAATCTAGAGGGTTTCAGTCAGATGATATGGAGACAGATCAATCTAGAGTTTCAGTCAGTCAGATGATATGGAGACAGATCAATCTAGAGGGTTTCAGTCAGATAATATGGAGACAGATCAATCTAGAGGGTTTCAGTCAGATAATATGGTGACAGATCAATCTAGAGGGTTTCAGTCAGATGATATGGAGACAGATCAATCTAGAGGGTTTCAGTCAGTCAGATGATGTGGAGACAGATCAATCTAGAGGGTTTCAGTCAGATGATATGGAGACAGATCAATCTAGAGGGTTTCAGTCAGATGATATGGAGACAGATCAATCTAGAGGGTTTCAGTCAGATGATATGGAGACAGATCAATCTAGAGGGTTTCAGTCAGATGATGTGGAGACAGATCAATCTAGAGGGTTTCAGTCAGATGATATGGAGACAGATCAATCTAGAGGGTTTCAGTCAGATGATATGTAGACAGATCAATCTAGAGGGTTTCAGTCAGTCAGATGATATGGAGACAGATCAATCTAGAGGGTTTCAGTCAGTCAGATGATGTGGAGACAGATCAATCTAGAGGGTTTCAGTCAGATGATATGGAGACAGATCAATCTAGAGGGTTTCAGTCAGATGATATGGAGACAGATCAATCTAGAGGGTTTCAGTCAGATGATATGGAGACAGATCAATCTAGAGGGTTTCAGTCAGATGATATGGAGACAGATCAATCTAGAGGGTTTCAGTCAGATGATATGGAGACAGATCAATCTAGAGGGTTTCAGTCAGATGATGTGGAGACAGATCAATCTAGAGGGTTTCAGTCAGATGATATGGAGACAGATCAATCTAGAGGGTTTCAGTCAGATGATATGGAGACAGATCAATCTAGAGGGTTTCAGTCAGATGATGTGGAGACAGATCAATCTAGAGGGTTTCAGTCAGATGATATGGAGACAGATCAATCTAGAGGGTTTCAGTCAGATGATATGGAGACAGATCAATCTAGAGGGTTTCAGTCAGTCAGATGATATGGAGACAGATCAATCTAGAGGGTTTCAGTCAGTCAGATGATGTGGAGACAGATCAATCTAGAGGGTTTCAGTCAGATGATATGGAGACAGATCAATCTAGAGGGTTTCAGTCAGATGATATGGAGACAGATCAATCTAGAGGGTTTCAGTCAGATGATATGGAGACAGATCAATCTAGAGGGTTTCAGTCAGATGATGTGGAGACAGATCAATCTAGAGGGTTTCAGTCAGATGATATGGAGACAGATCAATCTAGAGGGTTTCAGTCAGATGATATGGAGACAGATCAATCTAGAGGGTTTCAGTCAGATGATATGGAGACAGATCAATCTAGAGGGTTTCAGTCAGATGATGTGGAGACAGATCAATCTAGAGGGTTTCAGTCAGATGATATGGAGACAGATCAATCTAGAGGGTTTCAGTCAGATGATATGGAGACAGATCAATCTAGAGGGTTTCAGTCAGATGATATGGAGACAGATCAATCTAGAGTTTCAGTCAGTCAGATGATATGGAGACAGATCAATCTAGAGGGTTTCAGTCAGATAATATGGAGACAGATCAATCTAGAGGGTTTCAGTCAGATGATGTGGAGACAGATCAATCTAGAGGGTTTCAGTCAGATGATATGGAGACAGATCAATCTAGAGGGTTTCAGTCAGATGATATGGAGACAGATCAATCTAGAGGGTTTCAGTCAGATGATGTGGAGACAGATCAATCTAGAGGGTTTCAGTCAGATGATATGGAGACAGATCAATCTAGAGGGTTTCAGTCAGATGATATGGAGACAGATCAATCTAGAGGGTTTCAGTCAGATGATATGAGGACAGATCAATCTAGAGGGTTTCAGTCAGATGATATGGAGACAGATCAATCTAGAGTTTCAGTCAGTCAGATGATATGGAGACAGATCAATCTAGAGGGTTTCAGTCAGATAATATGGAGACAGATCAATCTAGAGGGTTTCAGTCAGATAATATGGTGACAGATCAATCTAGAGGGTTTCAGTCAGATGATATGGAGACAGATCAATCTAGAGGGTTTCAGTCAGTCAGATGATGTGGAGACAGATCAATCTAGAGGGTTTCAGTCAGATGATATGGAGACAGATCAATCTAGAGGGTTTCAGTCAGATGATATGGAGACAGATCAATCTAGAGGGTTTCAGTCAGATGATGTGGAGACAGATCAATCTAGAGGGTTTCAGTCAGATGATATGGAGACAGATCAATCTAGAGGGTTTCAGTCAGATGATATGGAGACAGATCAATCTAGAGGGTTTCAGTCAGATGATATGGAGACAGATCAATCTAGAGGGTTTCAGTCAGATGATATGGAGACAGATCAATCTAGAGTTTCAGTCAGTCAGATGATATGGAGACAGATCAATCTAGAGGGTTTCAGTCAGATAATATGGAGACAGATCAATCTAGAGGGTTTCAGTCAGATAATATGGTGACAGATCAATCTAGAGGGTTTCAGTCAGATGATATGGAGACAGATCAATCTAGAGGGTTTCAGTCAGATGATATGGAGACAGATCAATCTAGAGGGTTTCAGTCAGATGATGTGGAGACAGATCAATCTAGAGGGTTTCAGTCAGATGATATGGAGACAGATCAATCTAGAGGGTTTCAGTCAGATGATATGGAGACAGATCAATCTAGAGGGTTTCAGTCAGATGATATGGAGACAGATCAATCTAGAGGGTTTCAGTCAGATGATGTGGAGACAGATCAATCTAGAGGGTTTCAGTCAGATGATATGGAGACAGATCAATCTAGAGGGTTTCAGTCAGATGATATGGAGACAGATCAATCTAGAGGGTTTCAGTCAGATGATATGGAGACAGATCAATCTAGAGGGTTTCAGTCAGATGATATGGAGACAGATCAATCTAGAGTTTCAGTCAGTCAGATGATATGGAGACAGATCAATCTAGAGGGTTTCAGTCAGATAATATGGAGACAGATCAATCTAGAGGGTTTCAGTCAGATAATATGGTGACAGATCAATCTAGAGGGTTTCAGTCAGATGATATGGAGACAGATCAATCTAGAGGGTTTCAGTCAGTCAGATGATGTGGAGACAGATCAATCTAGAGGGTTTCAGTCAGATGATATGGAGACAGATCAATCTAGAGGGTTTCAGTCAGATGATATGGAGACAGATCAATCTAGAGGGTTTCAGTCAGATGATATGGAGACAGATCAATCTAGAGGGTTTCAGTCAGATGATGTGGAGACAGATCAATCTAGAGGGTTTCAGTCAGATGATATGGAGACAGATCAATCTAGAGGGTTTCAGTCAGATGATATGGAGACAGATCAATCTAGAGGGTTTCAGTCAGTCAGATGATATGGAGACAGATCAATCTAGAGGGTTTCAGTCAGTCAGATGATGTGGAGACAGATCAATCTAGAGGGTTTCAGTCAGATGATATGGAGACAGATCAATCTAGAGGGTTTCAGTCAGATGATATGGAGACAGATCAATCTAAAGGGTTTCAGTCAGATGATATGGAGACAGATCAATCTAGAGGGTTTCAGTCAGATGATGTGGAGACAGATCAATCTAGAGAGTTTCAGTCAGATGATATGGAGACAGATCAATCTAGAGGGTTTCAGTCAGATGATATGGAGACAGATCAATCTAGAGGGTTTCAGTCAGATGATATGGAGACAGATCAATCTAGAGGGTTTCAGTCAGATGATGTGGAGACAGATCAATCTAGAGGGTTTCAGTCAGATGATATGGAGACAGATCAATCTAGAGGGTTTCAGTCAGATGATATGGAGACAGATCAATCTAGAGGGTTTCAGTCAGATGATATGGAGACAGATCAATCTAGAGTTTCAGTCAGTCAGATGATATGGAGACAGATCAATCTAGAGGGTTTCAGTCAGATAATATGGAGACAGATCAATCTAGAGGGTTTCAGTCAGATGATGTGGAGACAGATCAATCTAGAGGGTTTCAGTCAGATGATATGGAGACAGATCAATCTAGAGGGTTTCAGTCAGATGATATGGAGACAGATCAATCTAGAGGGTTTCAGTCAGATGATGTGGAGACAGATCAATCTAGAGGGTTTCAGTCAGATTATATGGAGACAGATCAATCTAGAGGGTTTCAGTCAGATGATATGGAGACAGATCAATCTAGAGGGTTTCAGTCAGATAATATGGAGACAGATCAATCTAGAGGGTTTCAGTCAGATGATATGGAGACAGATCAATCTAGAGTTTCAGTCAGTCAGATGATATGGAGACAGATCAATCTAGAGGGTTTCAGTCAGATAATATGGAGACAGATCAATCTAGAGGGTTTCAGTCAGATAATATGGTGACAGATCAATCTAGAGGGTTTCAGTCAGATGATATGGAGACAGATCAATCTAGAGGGTTTCAGTCAGATGATATGGAGACAGATCAATCTAGAGGGTTTCAGTCAGATGATATGGAGACAGATCAATCTAGAGGGTTTCAGTCAGATGATGTGGAGACAGATCAATCTAGAGGGTTTCAGTCAGATGATATGGAGACAGATCAATCTAGAGGGTTTCAGTCAGATGATATGGAGACAGATCAATCTAGAGGGTTTCAGTCAGTCAGATGATATGGAGACAGATCAATCTAGAGGGTTTCAGTCAGTCAGATGATGTGGAGACAGATCAATCTAGAGGGTTTCAGTCAGATGATATGGAGACAGATCAATCTAGAGGGTTTCAGTCAGATGATATGGAGACAGATCAATCTAGAGGGTTTCAGTCAGATGATATGGAGACAGATCAATCTAGAGGGTTTCAGTCAGATGATGTGGAGACAGATCAATCTAGAGGGTTTCAGTCAGATGATATGGAGACAGATCAATCTAGAGGGTTTCAGTCAGATGATATGGAGACAGATCAATCTAGAGGGTTTCAGTCAGATGATATGGAGACAGATCAATCTAGAGGGTTTCAGTCAGATGATGTGGAGACAGATCAATCTAGAGGGTTTCAGTCAGATGATATGGAGACAGATCAATCTAGAGGGTTTCAGTCAGATGATATGGAGACAGATCAATCTAGAGGGTTTCAGTCAGATGATATGGAGACAGATCAATCTAGAGGGTTTCAGTCAGATGATATGGAGACAGATCAATCTAGAGTTTCAGTCAGTCAGATGATATGGAGACAGATCAATCTAGAGGGTTTCAGTCAGATAATATGGAGACAGATCAATCTAGAGGGTTTCAGTCAGATAATATGGTGACAGATCAATCTAGAGGGTTTCAGTCAGATGATATGGAGACAGATCAATCTAGAGGGTTTCAGTCAGTCAGATGATGTGGAGACAGATCAATCTAGAGGGTTTCAGTCAGATGATATGGAGACAGATCAATCTAGAGGGTTTCAGTCAGATGATATGGAGACAGATCAATCTAGAGGGTTTCAGTCAGATGATATGGAGACAGATCAATCTAGAGGGTTTCAGTCAGATGATGTGGAGACAGATCAATCTAGAGGGTTTCAGTCAGATGATATGGAGACAGATCAATCTAGAGGGTTTCAGTCAGATGATATGGAGACAGATCAATCTAGAGGGTTTCAGTCAGTCAGATGATATGGAGACAGATCAATCTAGAGGGTTTCAGTCAGTCAGATGATGTGGAGACAGATCAATCTAGAGGGTTTCAGTCAGATGATATGGAGACAGATCAATCTAGAGGGTTTCAGTCAGATGATATGGAGACAGATCAATCTAGAGGGTTTCAGTCAGATGATATGGAGACAGATCAATCTAGAGGGTTTCAGTCAGATGATGTGGAGACAGATCAATCTAGAGGGTTTCAGTCAGATGATATGGAGACAGATCAATCTAGAGGGTTTCAGTCAGATGATATGGAGACAGATCAATCTAGAGGGTTTCAGTCAGATGATATGGAGACAGATCAATCTAGAGGGTTTCAGTCAGATGATGTGGAGACAGATCAATCTAGAGGGTTTCAGTCAGATGATATGGAGACAGATCAATCTAGAGGGTTTCAGTCAGATGATATGGAGACAGATCAATCTAGAGGGTTTCAGTCAGTCAGATGATATGGAGACAGATCAATCTAGAGGGTTTCAGTCAGATGATATGGAGACAGATCAATCTAGAGGGTTTCAGTCAGATAATATGGTGACAGATCAATCTAGAGGGTTTCAGTCAGATGATATGGAGACAGATCAATCTAGAGGGTTTCAGTCAGTCAGATGATGTGGAGACAGATCAATCTAGAGGGTTTCAGTCAGATGACATGGAGACAGATCAATCTAGAGGGTTTCAGTCAGATGATATGTAGACAGATCAATCTAGAGGGTTTCAGTCAGATGATATGGAGACAGATCAATCTAGAGGGTTTCAGTCAGATGATATGGAGACAGATCAATCTAGAGGGTTTCAGTCAGATGATGTGGAGACAGATCAATCTAGAGGGTTTCAGTCAGATGATATGGAGACAGATCAATCTAGAGGGTTTCAGTCAGATGATATGGAGACAGATCAATCTAGAGGGTTTCAGTCAGATGATATGGAGACAGATCAATCTAGAGGGTTTCAGTCAGATGATGTGGAGACAGATCAATCTAGAGGGTTTCAGTCAGATGATATGGAGACAGATCAATCTAGAGGGTTTCAGTCAGATGATATGGAGACAGATCAATCTAGAGGGTTTCAGTCAGTCAGATGATATGGAGACAGATCAATCTAGAGGGTTTCAGTCAGATGATATGGAGACAGATCAATCTAGAGGGTTTCAGTCAGATAATATGGTGACAGATCAATCTAGAGGGTTTCAGTCAGATGATATGGAGACAGATCAATCTAGAGGGTTTCAGTCAGTCAGATGATGTGGAGACAGATCAATCTAGAGGGTTTCAGTCAGATGACATGGAGACAGATCAATCTAGAGGGTTTCAGTCAGATGATATGTAGACAGATCAATCTAGAGGGTTTCAGTCAGATGATATGGAGACAGATCAATCTAGAGGGTTTCAGTCAGATGATGTGGAGACAGATCAATCTAGAGGGTTTCAGTCAGATGATGTGGAGACAGATCAATCTAGAGGATGTTTGCCTTTCCGTGCCTTGTAGCCTATTACTGAGTACGGTGCTGTTGGCTCAGATATGTTACCTTCAGTACGGTGCTGTTGGCTCAGATATGTTACCTTCAGTACGGTGCTGTTGGCTCAGATATGTTACCTTCAGTACGGTGCTGTAGGCTCAGATATGTTACCTTCAGTACGGTGCTGTAGACTCAGATATGTTACCTTCAGTATGGTGCTGTAGGCTCAGATATGTTACCTTCAGTACGGTGCTGTAGGCTCAGATATGTTACCTTCAGTACGGTGCTGTTGGCTCAGATATGTTACCTTCAGTATGGTGCTGTAGGCTCAGATATGTTACCTTCAGTACGGTGCTGTAGGCTCAGATATGTTACCTTCAGTATGGTGCTGTAGACTCAGATATGTTACCTTCAGTATGGTGCTGTAGGCTCAGATATGTTACCTTCAGTATGGTGCTGTAGGCTCAGATATGTTACCTTCAGTACGGTGCTGTTGGCTCAGATATGTTACCTTCAGTATGGTGCTGTAGGCTCAGATATGTTACCTTCAGTACGGTGCTGTAGACTCAGATATGTTACCTTCAGTACGGTGCTGTTGGCTCAGATATGTTACCTTCAGTACGGTGCTGTAGACTCAGATATGTTACCTTCAGTACGGTGCTGTTGGCTCAGATATGTTACCTTCAGTACGGTGCTGTAGGCTCAGATATGTTACCTTCAGTACGGTGCTGTAGGCTCAGATATGTTACCTTCAGTACGGTGCTGTAGGCTCAGATATGTTACCTTCAGTACGGTGCTGTAGGCTCAGATATGTTACCTTCAGTACGGTGCTGTAGTCTCAGATATGTTACCTTCAGTACGGTGCTGTAGGCTCAGATATGTTACCTTCAGTACGGTGCTGTAGGCTCAGATATGTTACCTTCAGTACGGTGCTGTAGGCTCAGATATGTTACCTTCAGTACGGTGCTGTAGGCTCAGATATGTTACCTTCAGTACGGTGCTGTAGGCTCAGATATGTTACCTTCAGTACGGTGCTGTAGGCTCAGATATGTTACCTTCAGTACGGTGCTGTAGGCTCAGATATGTTACCTTCAGTACGGTGCTGTAGGCTCAGATATGTTACCTTCAGTACGGTGCTGTAGGCTCAGATATGTTACCTTCAGTACGGTGCTGTAGGCTCAGATATGTTACCTTCAGTACGGTGCTGTAGGCTCAGATATGTTACCTTCAGTACGGTGCTGTAGGCTCAGATATGTTACCTTCAGTACGGTGCTGTAGGCTCAGATATGTTACCTTCAGTACGGTGCTGTAGGCTCAGATATGTTACCTTCAGTACGGTGCTGTAGGCTCAGATATGTTACCTTCAGTACGGTGCTGTAGGCTCAGATATGTTACCTTCAGTACGGTGCTGTAGGCTCAGATATGTTACCTTCAGTACGGTGCTGTAGGCTCAGATATGTTACCTTCAGTACGGTGCTGTAGGCTCAGATATGTTACCTTCAGTACGGTGCTGTTGGCTCAGATATGTTACCTTCAGTACGGTGCTGTAGACTCAGATATGTTACCTTCAGTACGGTGCTGTAGGCTCAGATATGTTACCTTCAGTACGGTGCTGTAGGCTCAGATATGTTACCTTCAGTACGGTGCTGTAGGCTCAGATATGTTACCTTCAGTACGGTGCTGTAGGCTCAGATATGTTACCTTCAGTACGGTGCTGTAGGCTCAGATATGTTACCTTCAGTACGGTGCTGTAGGCTCAGATATGTTACCTTCAGTACGGTGCTGTAGGCTCAGATATGTTACCTTCAGTATGGTGCTGTAGGCTCAGATATGTTACCTTCAGTACGGTGCTGTAGGCTCAGATATGTTACCTTCAGTACGGTGCTGTAGGCTCAGATATGTTACCTTCAGTACGGTGCTGTAGGCTCAGATATGTTACCTTCAGTATGGTGCTGTAGGCTCAGATATGTTACCTTCAGTACGGTGCTGTAGGCTCAGATATGTTACCTTCAGTACGGTGCTGTAGGCTCAGATATGTTACCTTCAGTACGGTGCTGTAGGCTCAGATATGTTACCTTCAGTATGGTGCTGTAGGCTCAGATATGTTACCTTCAGTACGGTGCTGTAGGCTCAGATATGTTACCTTCAGTACGGTGCTGTAGGCTCAGATATGTTACCTTCAGTACGGTGCTGTAGGCTCAGATATGTTACCTTCAGTACGGTGCTGTAGGCTCAGATATGTTACCTTCAGTACGGTGCTGTAGGCTCAGATATGTTACCTTCAGTACGGTGCTGTAGGCTCAGATATGTTACCTTCAGTACGGTGCTGTAGGCTCAGATATGTTACCTTCAGTACGGTGCTGTAGGCTCAGATATGTTACCTTCAGTACGGTGCTGTAGGCTCAGATATGTTACCTTCAGTACGGTGCTGTAGGCTCAGATATGTTACCTTCAGTACGGTGCTGTAGGCTCAGATATGTTACCTTCAGTACGGTGCTGTAGGCTCAGATATGTTACCTTCAGTACGGTGCTGTAGGCTCAGATATGTTACCTTCAGTACGGTGCTGTAGGCTCAGATATGTTACCTTCAGTACGGTGCTGTTGGCTCAGATATGTCACCTTCAGTACGGTGCTGTAGGCTCAGATATGTTACCTTCAGTACGGTGCTGTTGGCTCAGATATGTTACCTTCAGTACGGTGCTGTTGGCTCAGATATGTCACCTTCATGATTTCCGGCGCCTAAACTGGTCAAATAACTTGATCACTGGACATTTCATGATTTGGATTTAACCCATTTTCAGACATATAAAGATGAATAATACATATCATGTAAGGATATCTATTGAAATAAATATTTTTTTTTATAGGAATACATAAATGATCAGGTAATGACTACAGATAAGATACATGTCTGACAGTACGTGGATCCTGTCATGCCTGAATCATGTACAATAATAATAATGTTCATGCCAGCTTAAAGGCCTAGATATGTCAACATGTTGGCGTGGCAGGTAGCCTAGTGGTTAGAGGCAGGTAGCCTAGTGGTTAGAGACAGGTAGCCTAGTGGTTGGAGACAGGTAGCCTAGTGGTTAGAGACAGGTAGCCTAGTGGTTAGAGACAGGTAGCCTAGTGGTTAGAGACAGGTAGCGTAGTGGTTAGAGGCAGGTAGCCTAGTGGTTAGAGGCAGGTAGCCTAGTGGTTAGAGGCAGGTAGCCTAGTGGTTAGAGACAGGTAGCCTAGTGGTTGGAGACAGGTATCCTAGTGGTTAGAGACAGGTAGCCTAGTGGTTAGAGACAGGTAGCCTAGTGGTTAGAGACAGGTAGCCTAGTGGTTAGAGGCAGGTAGCTTAGTGGTTAGAGACAGGTAGCCTAGTGGTTAGAGACAGGTAGCCTAGTGGTTAGAGACAGGTAGCCTAGTGGTTAGAGACAGGTCGCCTAGTGGTTAGAGACAGGTAGACTAGTGGTTAGAGACAGGTAGCCTAGTGGTTAGAGACAGGTAGACTAGTGGTTAGAGACAGGTAGCCTAGTGGTTAGAAACAGGTAGCCTAGTGGTTAGAGACAGGTAGCCTAGTGGTTAGAGACAGGTAGCCTAGTGGTTAGAGACAGGTATCCTAGTGGTTAGAGACAGGTAGCCTAGTGGTTAGAGACAGGTAGCCTAGTGGTTAGAGACAGGTAGCCTAGTGGTTAGAGACAGGTAGCCTAGTGGTTAGAGGCAGGTAGCCTAGTGGTTAGAGACAGGTAGCCTAGTGGTTAGAGACAGGTAGCCTAGTGGTTAGAGACAGGTCGCCTAGTGGTTAGAGACAGGTAGCCTAGTGGTTAGAGACAGGTAGCCTAGTGGTTAGAGACAGGTAGCCTAGTGGTTAGAGACAGGTAGCCTAGTGGTTAGAGACTGGTAGCCTAGTGGTTAGAGACAGGTAGCCTAGTGGTTAGAGACAGGTAGCCTAGTGGTTAGAGACAGGTAGCCTAGTGGTTAGAGACAGGTAGCCTAGTGGTTAGAGGCAGGTAGCCTAGTGGCTAGAGACAGGTAGCCTAGTGGTTAGAGACAGGTAGCCTAGTGGTTAGAGACAGGTCGCCTAGTGGTTAGAGACAGGTAGCCTAGGGGTTAGAGACAGGTAGCCTAGTGGTTAGAGACAGGTAGCCTAGTGGTTAGAGCAGGTCGCCTAGTGGTTAGAGACAGGTAGACTAGTGGTTAGAGACAGGTAGCCTAGTGGTTAGAGACAGGTAGCCTAGTGGTTAAAGCAGGTCGCCTAGTGGTTAGAGACAGGTAGCCTAGTGGTTAGAGACAGGTAGCCTAGTGCTTAGAGACAGGTAGCCTAGTGGTTAGAGACAGGTAGCCTAGTGGTTAGAGACAGGTTACCTAGTGGTTAGAGACAGGTAGCCTAGTGGTTAGAGACAGGTAGCCTAGTGGTTAGAGACAGGTAGCCTAGTGGTTAGAGCAGGTCGCCTAGTGGTTAGAGACAGGTAGCCTAGTGGTTAGAGAGGTAGCCTAGTGGTTAGAGACAGGTAGCCTAGTGGTTAGAGACAGGTAGCCTAGTGGTTAGAGCAGGTCGCCTAGTGGTTAGAGACAGGTCGCCTAGTGGTTAGAGACAGGTAGCCAAGTGGTTAGAGACAGGTAGCCTAGTGGTTAGAGCAGGTCGCCTAGTGGTTAGAGACAGGTAGCCTAGTGGTTAGAGCAGGTCGCCTAGTGGTTAGAGACAGGTAGCCTAGTGGTTAGAGACAGGTAGCCTAGTGGTTAGAGACAGGTAGCCTAGTGGTTAGAGCAGGTCGCCTAGTGGTTAGAGACATGTAGCCTAGTGGTTAGAGACAGGTAGCCTAGTGGTTAGAGACAGGTAGCCTAGTGGTTAGAGACAGGTAGCCTAGTGGTTAGAGACAGGTAGCCTAGTGGTTAGAGACAGGTAGCCTAGTGGTTAGAGACAGGTTGCCTAGTGGTTAGAGACAGGTAGCCTAGTGGTTAGAGACAGGTAGCCTAGTGGTTAGAGACAGGTAGCCTAGTGGTTAGAGACAGGTTGCCTAGTGGTTAGAGACAGGTAGCCTAGTGGTTAGAGACAGGTAGCCTAGTGGTTAGAGACAGGTAGCCTAGTGGTTAGAGCGTTGGGCCAGTAACCAGAAGGTTTCAAGATTGAATCCCTGAGCTGACAAGGTAAACATCTGTCGTTCTGCCCCTGAACAAGGCAGTTAACCCACTGTTCCCCAGTAGGCCGTCATTGAAAATAAGAGTTTGTTCTTAACTGACTTGCCTCGTTAAATAAATAAAAAATGTTGACACATACCCTTTCTGTAGTTGGTAGACCTCACACACACACCGGCAACACACACTCTCTCTCTCCCATCTGTCATGTAATGTAAACAGGTTTTACACCAGAGACTGTTAGTTTAGATATCTGCAGGAGACTGAGGTGCGTGTGAGAGGTTAATTGACGTTATTGTATAGTAGTGTGTACCTGGTCTCCTCTATATAAACTGACTCCAGAACAGTGTGTACCTGGTCTCCTCTATATAAACTGACTCCAGAACAGTGTGTACCTGGTCTCCTCTATATAAACTGACTCCAGAACAGTGTGTACCTGGTCTCCTCTATATAAACTGACTCCAGAACAGTGTGTACCTGGTCTCCTCTATATAAACTGACCCCAGAACAGTGTGTACCTGGTCTCCTCTACATAAACTGACTCCAGAACAGTGTGTACCTGGTCTTCTCTATATAAACTGACTCCAGAACAGTGTGTACCTGGTCTCCTCTATATAAACTGACTCCAGAACAGTGTGTACCTGGTCTCCTCTATATAAACTGACCCCAGAACAGTGTGTACCTGGTCTCCTCTACATAAACTGACTCCAGAACAGTGTGTACCTGGTCTTCTCTATATAAACTGACTCCAGAACAGTGTGTACCTGGTCTCCTCTATATAAACTGACTCCAGAACAGTGTGTACCTGGTCTCCTCTATATAAACTGACCCCAGAACAGTGTGTACCTGGTCTCCTCTACATAAACTGACTCCAGAACAGTGTGTACCTGGTCTCCTCTATATAAACTGACTCCAGAACAGTGTGTACCTGGTCTCCTCTATATAAACTGACTCCAGAACAGTGTGTATAGTAGTGTGTACCTGGTCTCCTCTATATAAACTGACCCCAGAACAGTGTGTGTAGTAGTGTGTACCTGGTCTTCTCTATATACACTGACTCCAGAACAGTGGCAGCATACTCCAGGTTCTTCTTGAGGTCCACCAGAGACACCTCTCCTCTCTCCAGCTGTTTCAGCAGACATCTCAACCTACAGGAGAAGAGGACAACATTACCATTACAACATTATTACAACATTATTACAACACAGAGACAACATTATCCTCTCCTCTCTCCAGCAGCTATAGCAGACATCTCAACCTGCAGGAGGAGAGGACAACATGATCATTATGACACAGTCAAACTGCAGGAGGACAGAGAAACAACATGATCATTATGACTCAGTAAACTGCAGGAGGACAGCGAAACAACATACATATTATGACTCAGTCAAACTGCAGGAGGACAGAGAAACAACATAAATATTATGACTCAGTCAAACTGCAGGAGGACAGAGAAACAACATAAATATTATGACTCAGTCAAACTGCAGGAGGACAAAGAAACAACATAAAAATTATGACTCAGTCAAACTGCAGGAGGACAGAGACACAACATAAATATTATGACTCAGTAAAACTGCAGGAGGACAGAGACACAACATAAATATTATGACTCAGTCAAACTGCAGGAGGACAGAGACACAACATAAATATTATGACTCAGTTAAACTGCAGGAGGACAGAGAAACAACATAAATATTATGACTCAGTCAAACTGCAGGAGGACAGAAACAACATGATCATTATGACTCAGTCAAACTGCAGGAGGACAGAAACAACATGATCATTATGACTCAGTCAACCTACAGGAGGAGAGGACAACATGATCATTATGACTCAGTCAAACTGCAGGAGGACAGAAACAACATGATCATTATGACTCAGTCAAACTGCAGGAGGACAGAGAAACAACATGATCATTATGACTCAGTCAAACTGCAGGAGGACAGAAACAACATGATCCTTATGACTCAGTCAAACTGCAGGAGGACAGAAACAACATGATCGTTATGACTCAGTCAAACTGCAGGAGGACAGAAACAACATGATCATTATGACTCAGTCAAACTGCAGGAGGACAGAAACAACATGATCATTATGACTCAGTCAAACTGCAGGAGGACAGAAACAACATGATCATTATGACTCAGTCAAACTGCAGGAGGACAGAAACAACATGATCATTATGACTCAGTCAAACTGCAGGAGGACAGAAACAACATGATCATTATGACTCAGTCAAACTGCAGGAGGACAGAAACAACATGATCATTATGACTCAGTCAAACTGCAGGAGGACAGAGAAACAACATGATCATTATGACTCAGTCAAACTGCAGGAGGACAGAAACAACATGATCATTATGACTCAGTCAAACTGCAGGAGGACATGATCGTTAAAACCTACAGGATGGTATCAATCCAGGACCAGGGTTAAAACCTACAGGATGGTATCAATCCAGGACCAGGGTTAAAACCTACAGGATGGCATCAATCCAGGACCAGGGTTAAAACCTACAGGATGGTATCAATCCAGGACCAGGGTTAAAACCTACAGGATGGTATCAATCCAGGACCAGGGTTAAAACCTACAGGATGGCATCAATCCAGGACCAGGGTTAAAACCTACAGGATGGCATCAATCCAGGACCAGGGTTAAAACCTACAGGATGGTATCAATCCAGGACCAGGGTTAAAACCTACAGGATGGTATCAACCCAGGACCAGGGTTAAAACCTACAGGATGGTATCAATCCAGGACCAGGGTTAAACCCTACAGGATGGTATCAATCCAGGACCAGGGTTAAAACCTACAGGATGGCATCAATCCAGGACCAGGGTTAAAACCTACAGGATGGCATCAATCCAGGACCAGGGTTAAACCTAAAACCAGACCTGATAGCAGTCTTCTCTGTAGTCTGTATAACACCAGACCTGACAGCAGTCTTCTCTGTAGTCTGTATAACACCAGACCTGACAGCAGTCTTCTCTGTAGTCTATATAACACCAGACCTGACAGCAGTCTTCTCTGTAGTCTATATAACACCAGACCTGACAGCAGTCTTCTCTGTAGTCTATATAACACCAGACCTGACAGCAGTCTTCTCTGTAGTCTATATAACACCAGACCTGACAGCAGTCTTTTCTGTAGTCTATATAACACCAGACCTGACAGCAGTCTTCTCTGTAGTCTATATAACACCAGACCTGACAGCAGTCTTCTCTGTAGTCTATATAACACCAGACCTGACAGCAGTCTTCTCTGTAGTCTATATAACACCAGACCTGACAGCAGTCTTCTCTGTAGTCTGTATAACACCAGACCTGACAGCAGTCTTCTCTGTAGTCTGTATAACACCAGACCTGACAGCAGTCTTCTCTGTAGTCTATATAACACCAGACCTGACAGCAGTCTTCTCTGTAGTCTATATAACACCAGACCTGACAGCAGTCTTCTCTGTAGTCTATATAACACCAGACCTGACAGCAGTCTTCTCTGTAGTCTATATAACACCAGACCTGACAACAGTCTTCTCTGTAGTCTGTATAACACCAGACCTGACAGCAGTCTTCTCTGTAGTCTGTATAACACCAGACCTGACAGCAGTCTTCTCTGTAGTCTATATAACACCAGACCTGACAGCAGTCTTCTCTGTAGTCTATATAACACCAGACCTGACAGCAGTCTTCTCTGTAGTCTATATAACACCAGACCTGACAGCAGTCTTCTCTGTAGTCTATATAACACCAGACCTGATAGCTTATAGGCTTACCGGATAGCAGTCTTCTCTGTGGCGTCTGGCCCGTTAGAAGCAGGAAGTTCATCAGCCAGGACCTCCTCGGGGCTACGTGGGTCAAATAGAATCTTCGTCTCTCCGTCTCTCACGCCAATCCCTGCCGCCGGGACCGACCACATTGCACTCTGGGACTTGGAACCTGTAGGATTTAGGTGACACTGTCAGATTCAACAATGTGGTACATGATAGGTAGGTAACCAAGATTTAGGGAAATCTGCTTTTATGTTGTTGTGCCTTTAGTTTTTTTTGTATCTCCAAAACGCGTAAAAGTTGGTGGCCTCTAAGGCAGGCGGATGTTAGAGGGCCTTTTTACCGATGAATGTGTTTGACTCATGTGATTGTGTTTTGCTTTTTGTGTTTTGTGATTGCATTTCATGTATTGCGTAGTTTATGTGTATTAACACTGATTATACAAAACATTATGAACACCTTCCTAATATTTAGTTGCACCCACTTTTTCCCTCAGAACAGCCTCAGGTAGTTGGGCACGGTCTCAAGGTGTTGAAAGCGATCCACAAGGATACTGGCCCATGTTGACTCCAATGCTTCCTAGAGTTGTGTCAAGTTGGCTGGTAGTGGATTTCTACTCCAAATAGCTCGTTCCATCTCATTCCACAGATTGAGATCTGGTGACTGGGTTTAGTCTGTTTAATAACAGACCTGATGTGTCCATTAAAACCTGTCTTTCCTCCTGTCTCTCATGTGGTTTAGGCTGTCTAATAACAGACCTGATGTTTCCATTAAAACCTGTCTTTCCTCCTGTCTCTCATGTGGTTTAGGCTGTCTAATAACAGACCTGATGTTTCCATTAAAACCTGTCTTTCCTCCTGTCTCTCATGTGGTTTAGTCTGTCTAATAACAGACCTGATGTGTCCATTAAAACCTGTCTTTCCTCCTGTCTCTCATGTGGTTTAGGCTGTCTAATAACAGACCTGATGTGTCCATTAAAACCTGTCTTTCCTCCTGTCTCTCATGTGGTTTAGGCTGTCTAATAACAGACCTAATGTTGCCATTAAAACCTGTCTTTCCTCCTGTCTCTCATGTGGTTAAGGCTGGGCTAGAAAAGAAGCCTGAACACCCAGCATACCTCCAGGAGAAGGATTGGCCTACTACAGTTGTAATACGTTTGTATCCTACATTGTGTGACTTTTAACTTCTTGGCAGAATTTTTATGTTTGGAAAAATAACATTCCCAATGTAAACGGCCTATTTCTCAGGCCCAGATGCTAGAATATGCATATAATTGATAGATTAGGATAGAAAACACTCTAAAGTTTCCAAAACTGTCAAAATATTGTCTGTGAGTATAACAGAACTGATTTTGCAGACGAAATCCTGAGGAAATCCAACCCGGAAGTGGCTCTTATTTTGAAAAATCCCTGTTCCATTGCCTGCCCCTCCTCCATTTAAAGGGATATCAACCAGATTCCTTTTCCAATGGCTTCCACAGGTTGTGAACAGGCTTTAGACATAGTTTCAAGCTTTTATTCTGAAAAATGAGCGAGATTTATCAAAACGCGTCAGTGGATGGCCAGGTGTCCTTTGATTAGTTCATGCGCGCGAAAGTTGTAGCTCAACATTTTCTTTCTCTAATCTATTGAATAATTTACCGTCAGGTTGAAATATAATCGATTATGTTTGTTAAAAACAACCTGAGGATTGATTATAAAAAACGTTTGACATGTTTCTACGAACTTTACGGATACTATTTGGAATTTTCGTCTTCCCTTCATGACTGCTGGATCCTGTTGATTTCTGAACATAACGCACCAACCAAATGGAGGTTTTTGGATATAAAAATAATATTTATTGAACAAAAGGAACATTTATTGTGTAACTGGGAGTCTCGTGAGTGCAAACATCCGAAGATCATCAAAGGTAAGCGATTAATTTGATTGCTTTTTGGACTAATCTACATTGCTGCTAGGTGTTTGTAATGTTTTGTCTAGTGATCTATAAACTCACAAACGCTTGGATTGCTTTCGCTGTAAAGTATATTTTCAAAATCTGACACGATAGGTGGATTAACAACAAGCTAAGCTGTGTTTTGGTATATTTCACTTGTGATTTCATGAAAATAAAAATAAAATGTATTTTTTTTATTTTATTTGGCGCTCTGCAATTCAGCGGTTGTTTACGAAAATTATCCCGTTAAAGGGATCCGTGCGCCAAGAGGTTTTAACTGTGTTGTTGTATACAACATTAGAGTTACTGTGTCATGGCTCTCCTCCGAATGGACATGTGATGTGGACTTACAGGAGGTTCTGTGAATGTCCTCCCTCAGGTCAACGTTGTGAGTGGAGGTGAGACCCGAGGGAGGGTTGTGAGACTACAGGTGAGAGGTTCCCAGGAAGTTGAGAGGAAACTCACTTGGTTGTCTCATCGTCACGTAGTCATCGTTACAACACAACAGAGGGTATTTTAGGAGCCAAACAGGGACAACCCTCCCCCTCTCGGGGAGGGAGGTAGAGAGAGACAGAGGTATGTAGAAAGAGAAAGCGGGAGACTGAGGAGAACCAACCAACTGTATGGAAATGTGATCTCTGAAACACGGTGTATATTTCAGACCAGATACTGCCACATCAAACAGAGGCTTTGGTAGCT
This sequence comes from Salvelinus alpinus, assembly GCF_045679555.1. NCBI lineage: Eukaryota > Metazoa > Chordata > Actinopteri > Salmoniformes > Salmonidae > Salvelinus > Salvelinus alpinus. Next base: position 1,342,030 of record NC_092115.1, on the reverse strand, counting down.
GTTTTTATTTCAGACCAGATACTGCCACATCAAACAGAGGCTTTGGTAGTTGGACAGACATGCACCATTGATATCCATCTTCAAAGGACTCTATCTGCCCATTCATGTCGTGGATGAATTCAATGAACATTATTCCACAGACAGACAAGCAACAGTATACAGGGTCTCTATGTCTATAGTATACAGGGAACAGTGCGGGGATGCATTTGGTTTTCAGGGGAAATGGAAAAGGAGCATGTGACTGGAATTACGCTTTTGGACGTTAACAAGGCGACACTCCATCCTCCACGTCTACTGGTTAAACAGTGCAGAAGAAAACCTCCCACAACAGTTTTCTTTCTTCTCATCAGAAGCAGATTGAAAGGAAAATCATTAGGTTAGGTAATCTCTTATTAGCAGACCAATGGACATGAGAGATCTGCTAGACTGAGAGTCCAACATGAGAGATCTGTTAGACTGAGAGTCCAACATGAGACATCTGTTAGACTGAGAGTCCAACATGAGACATCTGCTAGACTGAGAGTCCAACATGAGACATCTGTTAGACTGAGAGTCCAACATGAGACATCTGCTAGACTGAGAGTCCAACATGAGAGATCTGCTAGACTGAGAGTCCAACATGAGACATCTGTTAGACTGAGAGTCCAACATGAGACATCTGTTAGACTGAGAGTCCAACAGGAGACATCTGTTAGACTGAGAGTCCAACATGAGAGATCTGCTAGACTGAGAGTCCAACAGGAGACATCTGCTAGACTGAGAGTCCAACATGAGAGATCTGTTAGACTGAGAGTCCAACATGAGACATCTGAGAGTCCAACATGAGAGATCTGTTAGACTGAGAGTCCAACATGAGATATCTGTTAGACTGAGAGTCCAACATGAGACATCTGTTAGACTGAGAGTCCAACATGAGATATCTGTTAGACTGAGAGTCCAACATGAGACATCTGTTAGACTGAGAGTCCAACATGAGACATCTGCTAGACTGAGAGTCCAACATGAGACATCTGTTAGACTGAGAGTCCAACATGAGACATCTGCTAGACTGAGAGTCCAACATGAGACATCTGCTAGACTGAGAGTCCAACATGAGACATCTGTTAGACTGAGAGTCCAACATGAGACATCTGTTAGACTGAGAGTCCAACTTAGCGATCTGCTAGACTGAGAGTCCAACATGAGAGATCTGTTAGACTGAGAGTCCAACATGAGACATCTGTTAGACTGAGAGTCCAACATGAGACATCTGCTAGACTGAGAGTCCAACATGAGACATCTGTTAGACTGAGAGTCCAACATGAGACATATGTTAGACTGAGAGTCCAACATGAGACATCTGCTAGACTGAGAGTCCAACATGAGACATCTGTTAGACTGAGAGTCCAACATGAGACATCTGCTAGACTGAGAGTCCAACATGAGAGATCTGGGGTTAATATATCCAATACGGTTAGTATATCTGTTTGGTAGAGTTATCATCTGCTTCTATTCTATTTTATTCATGTTATATTATATCTGTATCTATCAAGCGTATATAGTCGGCAGCAAGTTGAACTTTCTATCGTCTTTTTGAAGTGTGTCCTCGGTTTTAAATGCTCTCAGAGTCGTGTATTCATGGAAGCCAAAGGAAGTCAGGCTTCCCCAAATAAAATAGAAACATTAAAAATAACATGTAAAATTATGTATCTGTCCTCTCTCTGTTTCCTAATTTTCCTTCAATTCCCAAGAGGCTGAACCAATCTCTCCAGAGAAAGCATCCGAAACCACGCCCCTCTGCCTCAGAATGTCATAAACCACGCCCCTCTGTCTCAGTATGTCATAAACCACGCCCCTCTGTCTCAGTATGTCATAAACCACGCCCCTCTGCCTCAGTATGTCATAAACCACGCCCCTCTGTCTCAGTATGTCATAAACCACGCCCCTCTGCCTCAGTATGTCATAAACCACGCCCCTCTGCCTCAGTATGCCATGAACCACGCCCCTTTGCCTCAGTATGTCATAAACCACGCCCCTCTGTCTCTGTATGTCATAAACCACGCCCCTCTGTCTCAGTATGTCATAAACCACGCCCCTCTGTCTCAGTATGCCATAAACCACGCCCCTCTGTCTCTGCATGTCATAAACCACGCCCCTCTGTCTCAGTATGTCATAAACCACGCCCCTCTGTCTCTGTATGTCATAAACCACGCCCCTCTGTCTCTGCATGTCATAAACCACGCCCCTCTGTCTCAGTATGTCATAAACCACGCCCCTCTGTATGTCATAAACCACGCCCCTCTGCTTCAGTATGTCATAAACCACGCCCCTCTGTCTCTGTATGTCATAAACCACGCCCCTCTGTCTCTGCATGTCATAAACCACGCCCCTCTGTCTCAGTATGTCATAAACCACGCCCCTCTGTCTCTGCATGTCATAAACCACGCCCCTCTGTCTCTGCATGTCATAAACCACGCCCCTCTGTCTCTGCATGTCATAAACCACGCCCCTCTGTCTCTGCATGTCATAAACCACGCCCCTCTGTCTCTGTATGTCATAAACCACACCCCTCTGTCTCTGCATGTCATAAACCACACCCCTCTGTCTCTGCATGTCATAAACCACGCCCCTCTATCTCTGCATGTCATAAACCACGCCCCTCTGTCTCTGTATGTCATAAACCATGCCCGTCTGTCTCTGCATGTCATAAACCACACCCCTCTGTCTCTGCATGTCATAAACCACGCCCCTCTGTCTCTGCATGTCATAAACCACGCCCCTCTGTCTCTGCATGTCATAAACCACGCCCCTCTGTCTCTGTATGTCATAAACCACACCCCTCTGTCTCTGCATGTCATAAACCACACCCCTCTGTCTCTGCATGTCATAAACCACACCCCTCTGTCTCTGCATGTCATAAACCACGCCCCTCTGTCTCTGCATGTCATAAACCACGCCCCTCTGTCTCTGCATGTCATAAACCACACCCCTCTGTCTCTGCATGTCATAAACCACACCCCTCTGTCTCTGCATGTCATAAACCACGCCCCTCTGTCTCTGCATGTCATAAACCACGCCCCTCTGTCTCTGTATGTCATAAACCACGCCCCTCTGTCTCTGTATGTCATAAACCACGCCCCTCTGTCTCTGCATGTCATAAACCACGCCCCTCTGTCTCTGTATGTCATAAACCACACCCCTCTGTCTCTGTATGTCATAAACCACGCCCCTCTGTCTCTGTATGTCATAAACCACGCCCCTCTGTCTCTGTATGTCATAAACCACGCCCCTCTGTCTCTGTATGTCATAAACCACGCCCCTCTGTCTCTGCATGTCATAAACCACGCCCCTCTGTCTCTGCATGTCATAAACCACGCCCCTCTGTCTCTGTATGTCATAAACCACACCCCTCTGTCTCTGCATGTCATAAACCACACCCCTCTGTCTCTGTATGTCATAAACCACGCCCCTCTGTCTCTGTATGTCATAAACCACACCCCTCTGTCTCTGTATGTCATAAACCACGCCCCTCTGTCTCTGTATGTCATAAACCACGCCCCTCTGTCTCTGTATGTCATAAACCACGCCCCTCTGTCTCTGTATGTCATAAACCACGCCCCTCTGTCTCTGTATGTCATAAACCACACCCCTCTGTCTCTGCATGTCATAAACCACGCCCCTCTGTCTCTGTATGTCATAAACCACGCCCCTCTGTCTCTGTATGTCATAAACCACGCCCCTCTGTCTCTGTATGTCATAAACCACGCCCCTCTGTCTCTGTATGTCATAAACCACACCCCTCTGTCTCTGTATGTCATAAACCACGCCCCTCTGTCTCTGCATGTCATAAACCACGCCCCTCTGTCTCTGTATGTCATAAACCACGCCCCTCTGTCTCTGTATGTCATAAACCACGCCCCTCTGTCTCTGTATGTCATAAACCACGCCCCTCTGTCTCTGTATGTCATAAACCACGCCCCTCTGTCTCTGTATGTCATAAACCACGCCCCTCTGTCTCTGTATGTCATAAACCACGCCCCTCTGTCTCTGTATGTCATAAACCACGCCCCTCTGTCTCTGTATGTCATAAACCACGCCCCTCTGTCTCTGCATGTCATAAACCACGCCCCTCTGTCTCTGTATGTCATAAACCACGCCCCTCTGTCTCTGTATGTCATAAACCACGCCCCTCTGTCTCTGTATGTCATAAACCACGCCCCTCTGTCTCTGTATGTCATAAAACCTGAAAGATGAGGATGTCTACAAGTATTTGTTGAGTTTTTTGAGTCAACGTGTTTTTATACTTATGCACACACACAGAAATCACTACCAGGGACAGCCACTTCATATTCACCTTACTTTGATTGGACTAAATCGTTTTTGGTATTAAAAAAAAAAGTTCTCATTTAGAACTGCGACCTGGTCAAGATAAACCAAAGCAGTGAGATACAGACAACAACACAGAGTTAAACATGGAATAAACGTACAGTCAATAATACAGTAGAAACAAAGAAAGTCTATATACAGTGTGTGCAAATCGCGTGAGGAGGTAAGGCAATAAATAGGCCATAGTAGTGAAGTAATTAGTTGTCAGTGTATCAGACTAAGCAGAGGTGATTAGATGAAGTTGAAATGGTTCTGGAATAGTGGAGGCAGATCCTGTTTTCTTTGCGACTTGCAGTAACTCTCCGTGGTTCTACATCAATAATTGTTCTGTCCTAAAATGCCGGAAACATTACCTTGCTTGACCATGCTGTAGGTCATGTAACTGGTTGTTATAAGCAATATGATTTATTGACTGCACCGGACAGATTTTGCTCTCCGGTTTGGTGATGAAACAAATGTGTGGTTGAATTTATTCTGCCACTGTGTCTTCTTATTGTGTCGGCCTTAGGGCTATATATCTGGGTTTCAAGGCATATGAACTAACAGGCTATAGAAGCAAACAACGAAATTAACACAACACATAGGTTGTAATATGTAGAAAAAATGATGGCTTGTTTTGTGATTTTCTCCACGCACCGCTACTGAATGTAATTTAAAATCAAAGGAAGTTGAACTGGAAACTCACCGTTGAGCCCGTTACCAGAGGGCTCGAGAGCGCTCTGTGACGTCCCCACCCTTCCGCCACCGGCATCTGGCGCGTTCGGCAGATCGGACAGCGACTGTCTCGTGCTCTGCCGTCCGATCTGGTTCGAGGAGGAGACGTTGAGGCGCACGCTCCTCTTCCTCCCGCGGTCAGACTTCGGGGCGGAGAGGCTCCGGTCAGTCTCGTGCTCGGGTTCTGAACCAACTTTGACCAATGCGTGTCTGGTCCGCCTGGTCATGGCAGACGTCACAGAGCCCATGGCGGTGGCTTCAATACTTGTTTTTAGTGATCAGAGCAGCAGGTCTTTAGGAAGGTAAAGTCCAGTGAAGGAAGCATAATATGGATATTCAAAAACATTCCCCGTCAAGTCTTCCAGTAGGTTTTCAGAGAAACAGCCTGGTACCCGTATCTAAAACTCACCGGAGCGAGTAGGGAGAGGGAACTTCTTCATCGTTCAAATGGTTTGTTGGTTCATCGGTTTTCCTCCTCTCCTTCCCCGCAGACTGTAGCAGCCCAGTCCATGCTGGGTGAAATATTTCCAGACAGCAGAACAGTGTTTGGGTTCATCATCCTCCCGCAAGCTTTTCCTCCTCTCATCCTCCTCTTCTCTCAGAGGCATCCTGTCTGTCGCCAGGGGATGGCGTCACATGGTGGAGAAAGTTGCTATGTCAAACACAAGGGAGTCTCAAGGGCAAAGACCTGCAAAAACAAGCTCAGTAATGAGTCTGGTGCTTGTCGGATGTATTAATACCGCAGGAAATCAAGCGCTCCGGAACCCCCGGGCTCCCGAGTGGCGCAGTGGTCGAAGGCACAGCATCTCAGTGCTAGAGGCGTCACTGCAGTCCCTGGTTCTAGTCCATCTGCATCACATCCGGCCGTGATTGGGAGTCACATAGGGCGGCACACAATTGGTCCAGAGTTGTAAATAAGAATTGGTTCTATAAAGGTAAATAAAAGATATGTATTTTCAGCTCTGCTGCAGTTTAAGAGGGGATTTCTAATGGTCAGCATGCATCATTCTACACTACCCATCCAATTGAAGGTGGTGTAGGGAGAAATGGGGAGGACTGCTCATTGTAATAGCTGGAATAGAAAGCTATCAAACACTACACATTTTCAACTGTTTTTTAAAATGTATATATTTATCAGAGTTAATATAATCCTAGAATGGACATGAACCTTCTTAAGATGTTACAAAGGTCAGCCATGTTGGTCAGGGAGATGGCCAACCATGGTTTGGTCAGGGAGATGGCCAACCATGGTTTGGTCAGGGAGATGGCCAACCATGGTTTGGTCAGGGAGATGGCCAACCATGGTTAGGTCAGGGAGATGGCCAACCATGGTTTGGTCAGGGAGATGGCCAACCATGGTTTGGTCAGGGAGATGGCCAACCATGGTTAGGTCAGGGAGATGGCCAACCATGGTTTGGTCAGGGAGATGGCCAACCATGGTTTGGTCAGGGAGATGGCCAACCATGGTTAGGTCAGGGAGATGGCCAACCATGGTTTGGTCAGGGAGATGGCCAACCATGGTTTGGTCAGGGAGATGGCCAACCATGGTTTGGTCAGGGAGATGGCCAACCATGGTTAGGTCAGGGAGTTGGCCAACCATGGTTTGGTCAGGGAGATGGCCAACCATGGTTAGGTCAGGGAGATGGCCAACCATGGTTAGGTCAGGGAGATGGTCAACCATGGTTAGGTCAGGGAGATGGCCAACCATGGTTAGGTCAGGGAGATGGCCAACCATGGTTAGGTCAGGGAGATGGCCAACCATGGTTTGGTCAGGGGGATGGCCAACCATGGTTAGGTCAGGGAGATGGCCAACCATGGTTTGGTCAGGGAGATGGCCAACCATGGTTAGGTCAGGGAGATGGCCAACCATGGTTTGGTCAGGGAGATGGCCAACCATGGTTAGGTCAGGGAGATGGCCAACCATGGTTTGGTCAGGGAGATGGCCAACCATGGTTAGGTCAGGGAGATGGCCAACCATGGTTAGGTCAGGGAGATGGCCAACCATGGTTTGGTCAGGGAGATGGCCAACCATGGTTTGGTCAGGGAGATGGCCAACCATGGTTTGGTCAGGGAGATGGTCAACCATGGTTTGGTCAGGGAGATGGTCAACCATGGTTTGGTCAGGGAGATGGTCAACCATGGTTTGGTCAGGGAGATGGCCAGCCATGGTTTGGTCAGGGAGATGGTCAACCATGGTTTGGTCAGGGAGATGGTCAGGGAGTTAGTCAGGGAGTTGATCAGGGAGTTGGTCAGGGAGATGGCCAACCATGGTTTGGTCAGGGAGATGGTCAACCATGGTTTGGTCAGGGAGATGGTCAGGGAGTTAGTCAGGGAGTTGGTCAGGGAGATGGTCAACCATGGTTTGGTCAGGGAGATGGTCAGGGAGATGGTCAACCATGGTTAGGTCAGGGAGATGGCCAACCATGGTTAGGTGAGGGAGATGGCCAACCATGGTTAGGTCAGGGAGATGGCCAACCATGGTTAGGTCAGGGAGATGGCCAACCATGGTTAGGTCAGGGAGATGGCCAACCATGGTTAGGTCAGGGAGATGGCCAACCATGGTTAGGTCAGGGAGATGGTCAACCATGGTTAGGTCAGGGAGATGGTCAACCATGGTTAGGTCAGGGAGATGGCCAACCATGGTTAGGTCAGGGAGATGGCCAACCATGGTTTGGTCAGGGAGATGGCCAACCATGGTTAGGTCAGGGAGATGGTCAACCATGGTTTGGTCAGGGAGATGGCCAACCATGGTTTGGTCAGGGAGATGGCCAACCATGGTTAGGTCAGGGAGATGGTCAACCATGGTTTGGTCAGGGAGATGGCCAACCATGGTTAGGTCGGGGAGATGGTCAACCATGGTTTGGTCAGAGAGATGGCCAACCATGGTTTGGTCAGGGAGATGGCCAACCATGTTGGTCAGGGAGAAGGCCAACCATGGTTTGGTCAGGGAGATGGTCAACCATGGTTTGGTCAGGGAGATGGCCAACCATGGTTAGGTCAGGGAGATGGCCAACCATGGTTTGGTCAGGGAGATGGCCAACCATGGTTAGGTCAGGGAGATGGCCAACCATGGTTAGGTCAGGGAGATGGTCAACCATGGTTTGGTCAGGGAGATGGCCAACCATGGTTAGGTCAGGGAGATGGCCAACCATGGTTTGGTCAGGGAGATGACCAACCATGTTGGTCAGGGAGATGGCCAACCATGGTTTGGTCAGGGAGATGGCCAACCATGGTTAGGTCAGGGAGATGGCCAACCATGGTTAGGTCAGGGAGATGGCCAACCATGGTTTGGTCAGGGAGATGGCCAACCATGGTTAGGTCAGGGAGATGGCCAACCATGGTTAGGTCAGGGAGATTGTCAACCATGGTTTGGTCAGGGAGATGGCCAACCATGGTTAGGTCAGGGAGATGGCCAACCATGGTTTGGTCAGGGAGATGGCCAACCATGGTTAGGTCAGGGAGATGGCCAACCATGGTTTGGTCAGGGAGATGGCCAACCATGGTTAGGTCAGGGAGATGGCCAACCATGGTTTGGTCAGGGAGATGGCCAACCATGGTTAGGTCAGGGAGATGGCCAACCATGGTTAGGTCAGGGAGATGGTCAACCATGGTTTGGTCAGGGAGATGGCCAACCATGGTTAGGTCAGGGAGATGGCCAACCATGGTTTGGTCAGGGAGATGGCCAACCATGGTTTGGTCAGGGAGATGACCAACCATGTTGGTCAGGGAGATGGCCAACCATGGTTTGGTCAGGGAGATGGTCAACCATGGTTTGGTCAGGGAGATGGTCAACCATGGTTTGGTCAGGGAGATGGCCAACCATGGTTAGGTCAGGGAGATGGCCAACCATGGTTAGGTCAGGGAGATGGCCAAACATGGTTTGGTCAGGGAGATGGTCAACCATGGTTAGGTCAGGGAGATGGTCAACCATGGTTTGGTCAGGGAGATGGCCAACCATGGTTTGGTCAGGGAGATGGCCAACCATGGTTAGGTCAGGGAGATGGTCAACCATGGTTTGGTCAGGGAGATGGCCAACCATGGTTAGGTCAGGGAGATGGCCAACCATGGTTAGGTCAGGGAGATGGTCAACCATGGTTAGGTCAGGGAGATGGCCAACCATGGTTAGGTCAGGGAGATGGCCAACCATGGTTAGGTCAGGGAGATGGCCAACCATGGTTAGGTCAGGGAGATGGCCAACCATGGTTTGGTCAGGGAGATGGCCAACCATGGTTAGGTCAGGGAGATGGCCAACCATGGTTAGGTCAGGGAGATTGTCAACCATGGTTTGGTCAGGGAGATGGCCAACCATGGTTAGGTCAGGGAGATGGCCAACCATGGTTTGGTCAGGGAGATGGCCAACCATGGTTAGGTCAGGGAGATGGCCAACCATGGCTTGGTCAGGGAGATGGTCAACCATGGTTTGGTCAGGGAGATGGTCAGGGAGTTGGTCAGGGAGTTGGTCAGGGAGATGGCCAACCATGGTTTGGTCAGGGAGATGGTCAACCATGGCTTGGTCAGGGAGATGGTCAGGGAGTTAGTCAGGGAGTTGGTCAGGGAGTTGGTCAGGGAGATGGTCAACCATGGTTTGGTCAGGGAGATGGTCAGGGAGTTAGTCAGGGAGTTGGTCAGGGAGTTGGTCAGGGAGATGGTCAACCATGGCTTGGTCAGGGAGATGGTCAGTGAGTTAGTCAGGGAGTTGGTCAGGGAGTTGGTCAGGGAGATGGTCAACCATGGTTTGGTCAGGGAGACGGTCAACCATGGTTTGGTCATTGAGATGGCCAACCATGGTTTGGTCAGGGAGATGGCCAGCCATGGTTTGGTCAGGGAGATGGTCAGGGAGTTGGTCAGGGAGACGGTCAACCATGGTTTGGTCAGGGAGATGGCCAACCATGGTTTGGTCAGGGAGATGGCCAGCCATGGTTTGGTCAGGGAGATGGTCAGGGAGTTGGTCAGGGAGACGGTCAACCATGGTTTGGTCAGGGAGATGGTCAGGGAGTTGGTCAGGGAGACGGTCAACCATGGTTTGGTCTGGGAGATGGCCAACCATGGTTTGGTCAGGGAGATGGCCAGCCATGGTTTGGTCAGGGAGATGGTCAGGGAGTTGGTCAGGGAGACGGTCAACCATGGTTTGGTCAGGGAGATGGTCAGGGAGTTGGTCAGGGAGACGGTCAACCATGGTTTGGTCAGGGAGATGGCCAGCCATGGTTTGGTCAGGGAGATGGTCAGGGAGTTGGTCAGGGAGACGGTCAACCATGGTTTGGTCAGGGAGACGGTCAACCATGGTTTGGTCAGGGAGATGGTCAGGGAGTTGGTCAGGGAGACGGTCAACCATGATTTGGTCAGGGAGATGGTCAGGGAGATGGTCAGGGAGATGGCCAACCATGGTTTGCCAGTGCTGTCATAAGTTATGCATTGGAGCATGGGAGGGGCGGAGTTTGAGTCAAATCAAATCAAAGTTTATTTGTCACGTGCGCCGAATACAACAGGTGTAGACCTTACAGTGAAATGCTTACTTACAGGCTCTAACCAATATCTCTCTCATCATCACTCAATACCTAGGTTTACCTCCACTGTATTCACATCCTACCATACCTTTGTCTTTACATTATACCTTGAAGCTATTTTATCGCCCCCAGAAACCTCCTTTTACTCTCTGTTCCAGACGTTCTAGATGACCAATCCTCATAGCTTTTAGCCGTACCCTTATCCTACTCCTCCTCTGTTCCTCTGGTGATGTAGAGGTGAATCCAGGCCCTGCAGTACCTGGCTCCACTCCTATTCCCCAGGCGCTCTCTTTTGATGACTTCTGTAACCGTAATAGCCTTGGTTTCATGCATGTTAACATTAGAAGCCTCCTCCCTAAGTTTGTTTTATTCACTGCTTTAGCACACTCTGCCAACCCGGATGTCTTACCCGTGTCTGAATCCTGGAAAACCACCAAAAAATCTGACATTTTCATCCCTAACTACAACATTTTCAGACAAGATAGAACGGCCAAAGGGGGTGGAGTTGCAATCTACTGCAGAGAGCCTGCAGAGTTCTGTCTTACTATCCAGGTCTGTACCCAAACAATTTGAACATCTACTTTTAAAAATCCACCTCTCTAAAAACAAGTCTCTCACCGTTGCCACCTGCTATAGACCACCCTCTGCCCCCAGCTGTGCTCTGGACACTATATGTGAACTGATTGCCCCCCATCTATCTTACATTTACATTTAAGTCATTTAGCTGACGCTCTTATCCAGAGCGACTTACAAATTGGAAAGTTCATACATATTCATCCTGGTCCCCCCGTGGGGAATGAACCCACAACCCTGGCGTTGCAAGCGCCATGCTCTACCAACTGAGCCACACGGGACCACTTCAGAGCTCGTGTTGCTAGGTGACCAAAACTGGGACATGCTTAACACCCCAGCCATCCTACAATCTAAGCTTGATGCCCTCAATCTCACACAAATTATCAATGAACCTACCAGGTACCACCCCAAATCCATAAACACGGGCACCCTCATAGATATCATCCTAACCAACTTGATCTCTAAATACACCTCTGCTGTTTTCAACCAAGATCTCAGCGATCACTGCCTCATTGCCTGCATCCGTAATGGGTCAGCGGTCAAACGACCTCCACTCATCAATGTCAAACGCTCCCTGAAACACTTCAGTGAGCAGGCCTTTCTAATCAACTTGGCCCGGGTATCCTGGAAGGATATTGATCTCATCCCGTCAGTAGAGGATGCCTGGCTATTCTTTAAAAGTGCTTTCCTCACCATCTTAAATAAGCATGCCCCAATCAAAAAATTTAGAACCAGGAACAGATATAGCCCTTGGTTCTCTCCTGACCTGACTGCCCTTAACCAACAGAAAAACATCCTATGGCGTTCTGCATTAGCATCGAACAGCCCCCGTGATATGCAACTTTTCAGGGAAGCCAGAAACCAATATACACAGGCAGTTAGAAAAGCCAAGGCTAGCTTTTTCAAGCAGAAATTTGCTTCCTGCAACACAAAGTCAAAAAAGTTCTGGGACACTGTAAGAACACCTCCTCCCAGCTGCCCACTGCACTGAAGATAGGAAACACTGTCACCACCGATAAATCCGCTATAATTGAGAATTTCAATAAGCATTTTTCTACGGCTGGCCATGCTTTCCACCTGGCTACCCCTACCCCGGTCAACAGCACTGCACCCCCCACAGCTACTCGCCCAAGCCTTCCCCTTTTCTCCTTCTCCCAAATCCAGTCAGCTGATGTTTTGAAAGAGCTGCAAAATCTGGACCCCTACAAATCAGCCGGGCTAGATAATCTGGACCCTTTCTTTCTAAAATTATCTGCTGAAATTGTTGCCACCCCTATTACTAGCCTGTTCAACATCTCTTTCGTGTCATCTGAGATTCCCAAAGATTGGATAGCTCCTGCGGTCATCCCCCTCTTCAAAGGGGGAGACACTCTAGACCCTAACAGCTACAGACCTATATCTATCCTACCCTGCCTTTCTAAGGTCTTCGAAAGCCAAGTCAACAAACAGATTACCGACCATTTCGAATCCCACCATACCTTCTCCGCTATGCAATCTGGTTTCAGAGCTGGTCATGGGTGCACCTCAGCCACCCTCAAGGTCCTAAATGATATCTTAACCGCCATCGATAAGAAACAATACTGTGCAGCCGTATTCATTGACCTGGCCAAGGCTTTCGACTCTGTCAATCACCACATCCTCATCAGCAGACTCGACAGCCTTGGTTTCTCAAATGATTGCCTCGCCTGGTTCACCAACTACTTCTCTGATAGAGTTCAGTGTGTCAAATCGGAGGGTCTGTTGTCCGGGCCTCTGGCAGTCCCTATGGGTGTGCCACAGGGTTCAATTCTTGGACCGTCTCTCTTCTCTGTATACATCAATGATGTCGTTCTTGCTGCTGGTGAGTCTCTGAGCCACCTCTACACAGACGACACCATTCTGTATACTTCTGGCCCTTCTTTGGACACTGTGTTAACAACCCTTCAGGCGAGCTTCAATGCCATACAACTCTCCTTCCGTGGCCTCCAATTGCTCTTAAGTACAAGTAAAACTAAATGCATGCTCTTCAACCGATCGCTGCCTGCACCTGCCCGCCTGTCCAACATCACTACTCTGGACGGCTCTGACTTAGAATATGTGGAGAACTACAAATACCTAGGTGTCTGGTTAGACTGTAAACTCTCCTTCCAGACTCACATCAAACATCTCCAATCCAAAGTTAAATCTAGAATTGGCTTCCTATTTTGCAACAAAGCATCCTTCACTCATGCTGCCAAACATACCCTTGTAAAACTGACCATCCTACCAATCCTCGACTTCGGTGATGTCATTTACAAAATAGCCTCCAATACCCTACTCAATAAATTGGATGCAGTCTATCACAGTGCCATCCGTTTTGTCACCAAAGCCCCATATACTACCCACCACTGCGACCTATACCACTGCGACCCTCGCTTCATACTCGTCGCCAAACCCACTGGCTCCAGGTCATCTACAAGACCCTGCTAGGTAAAGTCCCCCTTATCTCAGCTCGCTTGTGACCATAGCAGCACCCACCTGTAGCACGCGCTCCAGCAGGTATATCTCTCTGGTCACCCCCAAAACCAATTCTTCCTTTGGCCGCCTCTCCTTCCAGTTCTCTGCTGCCAATGACTGGAACGAACTACAAAAATCTCTGAAACTGGAAACACTTATCTCCCTCACTAGCTTTAAGCACCAGCTGTCAGAGCAGCTCACAGATTACTGCACCTGTACATAGCCCATCTATAATTTAGCCCAAACAACTACCTCTTTCCCTACTGTATTTATTTATTTTGCTCCTTTGCACCCCATTATTTCTATCTCTACTTTGCACATTCTTCCACTGCAAATCTACCATTCCAGTGTTTTACTTGCTATATTTGCTTTATATACTTGCTATATACTTGCCTTTTTTTGCCTTCACCTCCCTTATCTCACCTCACTTATTTTTCTACTGTATTATTGACTGTATGTTTGTTTTACTCCATGTGTAGCTCTGTGTTGTTGTATGTGTCGAACTGCTTTGCTTTATCTTGGCCAGGTCGCAATTGTAAATGAGAACTTGTTCTCAACTTGCCTACCTGGTTAAATAAAGGTTAAATAAATGAAAAGAATATATATAATAATCATTAATACTGCCCCATCACACCACTCTGATTAATCATTAATACTTCCCCATCACACCACTCTTATTAATCATTAATACTGCCCCATCACACCACTCTGATAAATCATTAATACTGCCCCATCACACCACTCTGATAAATCATTAATACTGCCCCATCACACCACTCTGATTAATCATTAATACTGCCCCATCACACCACTCGTATTAATCATTAATACTGCCCCATCACACCACTCTGATTAATCATTAATACTGCCCCATCACACCACTCTGATTAATCATTAATACTTCTCCATCACACCACTCTTATTAATCATTAATACTGCCCCATCACACCACTCTGATTAATCATTAATACTGCCCCATCACACCACTCTGATTAATCATTAATACTTCTCCATCACACCACTCTTATTAATCATTAATACTGCCCCATCACACCACTCTGATTAATCATTAATACTGCCCCATCACACCACTCTTATTAATCATTAATACTGCTCCATCACACCACTCTTATTAATCATTAATACTGCCCCATCACCCCACTCTTATTAATCATTAATACTGCCCCATCACACCACTCTTATTAATCATTAATACTGCTCCATCACACCACTCTTATTAATCATTAATATTGCACCATCACACCACTCTGATTAATCATTAATACTGCCCCATCACACCACTCTGATTAATCATTAATACTGCACCATCACACCACTCTGATTAATCATTAATACTGCCCCATCACACCACTCTGATTAATCATTAATACTGCACCATCACACCACTCTGATTAATCATTAATACTGCCCCATCACACCACTCTGATTAATCATTAATACTGCACCATCACACCACTCTGATTAATCATTAATACTGCCCCCATCACACCACTCTGATGAATCATTAATACTGCCCCATCACACCACTCTGATTAATCATTAATACTGCCCCATCACGCCACTATTATTAATCATTAATATTGCCCCATCGCACCACTCTGATTAATCATTAATACTGCCCCATCACACCACTATTATTAATCATTAATACTGCCCCATCACACCACTCTTATTAATCATTAATACTGCCCCATCACACCACTATTATTAATCATTAATACTGCCCCATCACACCACTCTGATTAATCATTAATACTGCTCCATCGCACCACTCTGATTAATCATTAATACTGCCCCATCACACCACTCTTATTAATCATTAACATCCACCCCATCACACCACTCTTATCATTAACATCCATCACACACACATCGCTGTGCCAGTCTTTCTATGCCTGGAATGTCTGGGGGTGAATTATGAGACAAATACTGTATGCTGATGTACAAAACATATAAATGTAGATTTGTTTTTGTTATTGCTGTCAGGTTTTGCTCATTGGGAAGTGCTGATATTGTATCATATAATAAGACAGACAGCTTTCTAAGAAAACTCAGTCTGAGACATTTATGGTCTGTTTACATATATTTTAGGGGCTATTTATAGAGACAATTGGTATAAACCCTGTATAAAATTATATGACAATATTTTAGGTTGACTACAATTCTATTAAAACATTTATGATACCTTACTTTTATTAAGTAAAATAAGAAAATGCATCACCTATGCCTCTATTGCCATTAATTCCAATTAGTGGTTTTGTTTTGGATTTCTCCCTGACCAAGATGGCTGCCATTTTCACCCCATTCTGGAACATTTAGGGCTTATGACTTAACCCCTCTAGGAGTTTAGTAGGATCTTTATGAGTTATGCCTGGTTTAAATACATCAATATAACATCATTAGAACAAGAGGTGTGTAAATATTACAGCTGAGTGGGGCATCTGTGTGTCTCTGTGTGTTGTTCACAGGATCACCACCTGGTTGCAGTAATCAGCTACAGTCGACTATCAGACAGACTGTCACCACTGTTGGCAATAAGAAATACAGCAAAGCACTACTGAGGTTTATTCTGGTTTAAAAGGGGACATGCTTATAGTCAAATCAAATCAAATCAAATTTTATTCATTCTTCTTGGAGGGTTTCTACAGCTGTGATGTTGGCTGGAGAACACTATAAGTGAGTGAGAGGAGACCTGAGAGCTGTGTTCAACATGTGATTGGGCCCACCTCCCATTGCAGTAAGGTGTAACCCTTCACCACTGACCCAGGACCAGTTTAACGCTTCACCACTGACCCAGGACCAGTTTAACGCTTCACCACTGACCCAGGACCAGTTTAACCCTTCACCACTGACCAATGACCCAGGACCAGTTTAACTCTTCACCACTGACCAATGACCAGTTTAACTCTTCACCACTGACTACTGACCCAGGACCAGTTTAACGCTTCACCACTGACCCAGGACCAGTTTAACGCTTCACCACTGACCCAGGACCAGTTTAACCCTTCACCACTGACCAATGACCCAGGACCAGTTTAACTCTTCACCACTGACCAATGACCAGTTTAACTCTTCACCACTGACCACTGAACCAGGACCAGTTTAACCCTCAATGACTGACCCAGGACCAGTTTAACCCTTCACCACTGACCCAGGACCAGTTTAACTCTTCACCACTGACCCAGGACCAGTTTATCCCTTCACCACTGACCCAGGACCAGTTTAACCCTTCACCACTGTCCACTGACCCAGGACCAGTTTAACCCTTCACCACTGACCACTGACCCAGGACCAGTTTATTCCTTCACCACTGACCCAGGACCAGTTTAACCCTTCACCACTGTCCACTGACCCAGGACCAGTTTAACCCTTCACCACTGACCACTGACCCAGGACCAGTTTATTCCTTCACCACTGTCCACTGACCCAGGACCAGTTTAACCCTTCACCACTGACCACTGACCCAGGACCAGTTTAACCCTTCACCACTGTCCACTGACCCAGGACCAGTTTAACCCTTCACCACTGACCACTGACCCAGGACCAGTTTAACCCTTCACCACTGACCCAGGACCAGTTTATTCCTTCACCACTGACCCAGGACCAGTTTAACTCTGTTTTTATCACATTCAACACACTTCTCAACTCTATTTCCTGTTTTTATCACATACAACACACTTCTTAACTCTATTTCCTGTTTTTATCACATACAACACACTTCTTAACTCTATTTCCTGTTTTTATCACATACAACACACTTCTTAACTCTATTTCCTGTTTTTATCACATACAACACACTTCTTTACTCTATTTCCTGTTTTTATCACATACAACACACTTCTTAACTCTATTTCCTGTTTTTATCACATACAACACACTTCTTAACTCTATTTCCTGTTTTTATCACATACAACACACTTCTAAACTCTATTTCCTGTTTTTATCACATACAACACACTTCTTTACTCTATTTCCTGTTTTTATCACATACAACACACTTCTTAACTCTATTTCCTGTTTTAGTTCCTCTTATAATCACAATGTTAAAATATGAAAATACATTTAAAGGACCCAGTAGTTTGAAGCCAATAATAGTTACAACGTCGGTGTTATAATTCTGCTTTAATACCCTCCACTCTCTCATCAGGAAAACTGCCTAGAAGTCTAGAATTTACATTCCCATTAGGGGGAACAAGTTGCTTAGGAGTAATCAGCATGAATTAGGTCAGCTCAACAGTAGAGGTACTTTAACAAGTTGTTTAGGAGTAATCAGCATGATTTAGGTCAGCTCAACAGTAGAGGGACTGTACGTTTCAGAGAACTGCAAATGGTGGCCTTGTGGCACAAAGGAAATTAAGAGGATTTAGTACGTCAAATAACTTCCCTGAGACCGAGGATGTCTTTCTACCAGTTTTATTGTTTTTTATAGGAAGACAGTGTTTAATGTGTTTCTCTTACGCTAGACTGACAGATGCATAACAGGCTGTGAAGGACAGGCAAGCTGGTTCATTCAGACAAATAATAATATTGTATCTGGTAACATTGACAGGTTTTTACAGAGTTGACAAAATATTGATGTGACGACGAATGTAACATTTCTAGAGTCTCTGCATTCCCTCTCCGCATTCCCTCTCCGCATTCCCTCTCCGCATTCCCTCTCCGCATTCCCTCTCCGCATTCCCTCTCCGCATTCCCTCTCCGCATTCCCTCTCATCATTCCCTCTCATCATTCCCTCTCATCATTCCCTCTCATCATTCCCTCTGTCAGGTTGTTTGCTGTGGGTAGGTAGTCCTGTCAGGTTGTGTTTGCTGTGGGTAGGTAGTCCTGTCTAGTGGAATGGTCCAGAAACATAATCTAGATATATAACAAACAGATATATTGTTTATGGCTGCGGGTTATAGAAATAGAATCTAGATATATAACAAACAGATATATTGTTTATGGCTGCGGGTTATAGAAATAGAATCTAGATATATAACAAACAGATATATTGTTTATGGCTGCGGGTTATAGAAATAGAATCTAGATATATAACAAACAGATATATTGTTTATGGCTGCGGGTTATAGAAATAGAATCTAGATATATAACAAACAGATATATTGTTTATGGCTGCGGGTTATAGAAATAGAATCTAGATATATAACAAACAGATATATTGTTTATGGCTGCGGGTTATAGAAACATAATCTAGATATATAACAAACAGATATATTGTTTATGGCTGCGGGTTATAGAAACATAATCTAGATATATAACAAACAGATATATTGTTTATGGCTGCGGGTTATAGAAACATAATCTAGATATATAACAAACAGATATATTGTTTATGGCTGCGGGTTATAGAAATAGAATCTAGATAAAAATATCATCTATGTTTTTCTGTGTTGTAGATGGCTGGTCTCTAGTTGGAGACATCGATGGGGTCGTCATGGTTCATGGACTCATTGATCACCTGTTGGGGAGGGACAGAGAGGCAACAGTTAACACCTGGTCAGACTCATTGATCACCTGTTGGGGAGGGACAGAGAGACAACAGTTAACACCTGGTCAGACTCATTGATCACCTGTTGGGGAGGGACAGAGAGGCAACAGTTAACACCTGGTCAGACTCATTGATCACCTGTTGGGGAGGGACAGAGAGACAACAGTTAACACCTGGTCAGACTCATTGATCACCTGTTGGGGAGGGACAGAGAGGCAACAGTTAACACCTGGTCAGACTCATTGATCACCTGTTGGGGAGGGACAGAGAGACAACAGTTAACACCTGGTCAGACTCATTGATCACCTGTTGGGGAGGGACAGAGAGGCAATAGTTAACACCTGGTCAGACTCATTGATCACCTGTTGGGGAGGGACAGAGAGGCAATAGTTAACACCTGGTCAGACTCATTGATCACCTGTTGGGGAGGGACAGAGAGACAACAGTTAACACCTGGTCAGACTCATTGATCACCTGTTGGGGAGGGACAGAGAGACAACAGTTAACACCTGGTCAGACTCATTGATCACCTGTTGGGGAGGGACAGAGAGGCAATAGTTAACACCTGGTCAGACTCATTGATCACCTGTTGGGGAGGGACAGAGAGGCAATAGTTAACACCTGGTCAGACTCATTGATCA
This sequence comes from Salvelinus alpinus, assembly GCF_045679555.1. Lineage (NCBI taxonomy): Eukaryota > Metazoa > Chordata > Actinopteri > Salmoniformes > Salmonidae > Salvelinus > Salvelinus alpinus. The sequence continues at coordinate 1,322,248 of NC_092115.1, read as the reverse complement.
CCTGTTGGGGAGGGACAGAGAGACAACAGTTAACACCTGGTCAGACTCATTGATCACCTGTTGGGGAGGGACAGAGAGGCAACAGTTAACACCTGGTCAGACTCATTGATCACCTGTTGGGGAGGGACAGAGAGACAACAGTTAACACCTGGTCAGACTCATTGATCACCTGTTGGGGAGGGACAGAGAGACAACAGTTAACACCTGGTCAGACTCATTGATCACCTGTTGGGGAGGGACAGAGAGACAATAGTTAACACCTGGTCAGACTCATTGATCACCTGTTGGGGAGGGACAGAGAGACAACAGTTAACACCTGGTCAGACTCATTGATCACCTGTTGGGGAGGGACAGAGAGGCAATAGTTAACACCTGGTCAGACTCATTGATCACCTGTTGGGGAGGGACAGAGAGGCAATAGTTAACACCTGGTCAGACTCATTGATCACCTGTTGGGGAGGGACAGAGAGACAACAGTTAACACCTGGTCAGACTCATTGATCACCTGTTGGGGAGGGACAGAGAGACAACAGTTAACACCTGGTCAGACTCATTGATCACCTGTTGGGGAGGGACAGAGAGGCAATAGTTAACACCTGGTCAGACTCATTGATCACCTGTTGGGGAGGGACAGAGAGGCAATAGTTAACACCTGGTCAGACTCATTGATCACCTGTTGGGGAGGGACAGAGAGACAACAGTTAACACCTGGTCAGACTCATTGATCACCTGTTGGGGAGGGACAGAGAGGCAACAGTTAACACCTGGTCAGACTCATTGATCACCTGTTGGGGAGGGACAGAGAGACAACAGTTAACACCTGGTCAGACTCATTGATCACCTGTTGGGGAGGGACAGAGAGACAACAGTTAACACCTGGTCAGACTCATTGATCACCTGTTGGGGAGGGACAGAGAGACAATAGTTAACACCTGGTCAGACTCATTGATCACCTGTTGGGGAGGGACAGAGAGACAACAGTTAACACCTGGTCAGACTCATTGATCACCTGTTGGGGAGGGACAGAGAGGCAACAGTTAACACCTGGTCAGACTCATTGATCACCTGTTGGGGAGGGACAGAGAGACAACAGTTAACACCTGGTCAGACTCATTGATCACCTGTTGGGGAGGGACAGAGAGACAACAGTTAACACCTGGTCAGACTCATTGATCACCTGTTGGGGAGGGACAGAGAGGCAATAGTTAACACCTGGTCAGACTCATTGATCACCTGTTGGGGAGGGACAGAGAGGCAACAGTTAACACCTGGTCAGACTCATTGATCACCTGTTGGGGAGGGACAGAGAGACAATAGTTAACACCTGGTCAGACTCATTGATCACCTGTTGGGGAGGGACAGAGAGACAATAGTTAACACCTGGTCAGACTCATTGATCACCTGTTGGGGAGGGACAGAGAGACAACAGTTAACACCTGGTCAGACTCATTGATCACCTGTTGGGGAGGGACAGAGAGACAACAGTTAACACCTGGTCAGACTCATTGATCACCTGTTGGGGAGGGACAGAGAGACAACAGTTAACACCTGGTCAGACTCATTGATCACCTGTTGGGGAGGGACAGAGAGACAATAGTTAACACCTGGTCAGACTCATTGATCACCTGTTGGGGAGGGACAGAGAGACAACAGTTAACACCTGGTCAGACTCATTGATCACCTGTTGGGGAGGGACAGAGAGACAACAGTTAACACCTGGTCAGACTCATTGATCACCTGTTGGGGAGGGACAGAGAGACAACAGTTAACACCTGGTCAGACTCATTGATCACCTGTTGGGGAGGGACAGAGAGACAATAGTTAACACCTGGTCAGACTCATTGATCACCTGTTGGGGAGGGACAGAGAGACAACAGTTAACACCTGGTCAGACTCATTGATCACCTGTTGGGGAGGGACAGAGAGACAACAGTTAACACCTGGTCAGACTCATTGATCACCTGTTGGGGAGGGACAGAGAGACAACAGTTAACACCTGGTCAGACTCATTGATCACCTGTTGGGGAGGGACAGAGAGACAATAGTTAACACCTGGTCAGACTCATTGATCACCTGTTGGGGAGGGACAGAGAGACAATAGTTAACACCTGGTCAGACTCATTGATCACCTGTTGGGGAGGGACAGAGAGACAACAGTTAACACCTGGTCAGACTCATTGATCACCTGTTGGGGAGGGACAGAGAGACAACAGTTAACACCTGGTCAGACTCATTGATCACCTGTTGGGGAGGGACAGAGAGACAACAGTTAACACCTGGTCAGACTCATTGATCACCTGTTGGGGAGGGACAGAGAGACAACAGTTAACACCTGGTCAGACTCATTGATCACCTGTTGGGGAGGGACAGAGAGACAATAGTTAACACCTGGTCAGACTCATTGATCACCTGTTGGGGAGGGACAGAGAGACAACAGTTAACACCTGGTCAGACTCATTGATCACCTGTTGGGGAGGGACAGAGAGACAACAGTTAACACCTGGTCAGACTCATTGATCACCTGTTGGGGAGGGACAGAGAGACAATAGTTAACACCTGGTCAGACTCATTGATCACCTGTTGGGGAGGGACAGAGAGACAACAGTTAACACCTGGTCAGACTCATTGATCACCTGTTGGGGAGGGACAGAGAGACAACAGTTAACACCTGGTCAGACTCATTGATCACCTGTTGGGGAGGGACAGAGAGACAACAGTTAACACCTGGTCAGACTCATTGATCACCTGTTGGGGAGGGACAGAGAGACAATAGTTAACACCTGGTCAGACTCATTGATCACCTGTTGGGGAGGGACAGAGAGACAATAGTTAACACCTGGTCAGACTCATTGATCACCTGTTGGGGAGGGACAGAGAGACAACAGTTAACACCTGGTCAGACTCATTGATCACCTGTTGGGGAGGGACAGAGAGACAACAGTTAACACCTGGTCAGACTCATTGATCACCTGTTGGGGAGGGACAGAGAGACAACAGTTAACACCTGGTCAGACTCATTGATCACCTGTTGGGGAGGGACAGAGAGACAACAGTTAACACCTGGTCAGACTCATTGATCACCTGTTGGGGAGGGACAGAGAGACAATAGTTAACACCTGGTCAGACTCATTGATCACCTGTTGGGGAGGGACAGAGAGACAACAGTTAACACCTGGTCAGACTCATTGATCACCTGTTGGGGAGGGACAGAGAGACAACAGTTAACACCTGGTCAGACTCATTGATCACCTGTTGGGGAGGGACAGAGAGACAACAGTTAACACCTGGTCAGACTCATTGATCACCTGTTGGGGAGGGACAGAGAGACAATAGTTAACACCTGGTCAGACTCATTGATCACCTGTTGGGGAGGGACAGAGAGACAATAGTTAACACCTGGTCAGACTCATTGATCACCTGTTGGGGAGGGACAGAGAGACAATAGTTAACACCTGGTCAGACTCATTGATCACCTGTTGGGGAGGGACAGAGAGACAACAGTTAACACCTGGTCAGACTCATTGATCACCTGTTGGGGAGGGACAGAGAGACAATAGTTAACACCTGGTCAGACTCATTGATCACCTGTTGGGGAGGGACAGAGAGACAATAGTTAACACCTGGTCAGACTCATTGATCACCTGTTGGGGAGGGACAGAGAGGCAACAGTTAACACCTGGTCAGACTCATTGATCACCTGTTGGGGAGGGACAGAGAGGCAATAGTTAACACCTGGTCAGACTCATTGATCACCTGTTGGGGAGGGACAGAGAGGCAATAGTTAACACCTGGTCAGACTCATTGATCACCTGTTGGGGAGGGACAGAGAGGCAACAGTTAACACCTGGTCAGACTCATTGATCACCTGTTGGGGAGGGACAGAGAGGCAATAGTTAACACCTGGTCAGACTCATTGATCACCTGTTGGGGAGGGACAGAGAGGCAATAGTTAACACCTGGTCAGACTCATTGATCACCTGTTGGGGAGGGACAGAGAGACAATAGTTAACACCTGGTCAGACTCATTGATCACCTGTTGGGGAGGGACAGAGAGACAACAGTTAACACCTGGTCAGACTCATTGATCACCTGTTGGGGAGGGACAGAGAGACAACAGTTAACACCTGGTCAGACTCATTGATCACCTGTTGGGGAGGGACAGAGAGACAATAGTTAACACCTGGTCAGACTCATTGATCACCTGTTGGGGAGGGACAGAGAGACAATAGTTAACACCTGGTCAGACTCATTGATCACCTGTTGGGGAGGGACAGAGAGACAACAGTTAACACCTGGTCAGACTCATTGATCACCTGTTGGGGAGGGACAGAGAGACAATAGTTAACACCTGGTCAGACTCATTGATCACCTGTTGGGGAGGGACAGAGAGACAACAGTTAACACCTGGTCAGACTCATTGATCACCTGTTGGGGAGGGACAGAGAGACAATAGTTAACACCTGGTCAGACTCATTGATCACCTGTTGGGGAGGGACAGAGAGGCAATAGTTAACACCTGGTCAGACTCATTGATCACCTGTTGGGGAGGGACAGAGAGGCAACAGTTAACACCTGGTCAGACTCATTGATCACCTGTTGGGGAGGGACAGAGAGACAATAGTTAACACCTGGTCAGACTCATTGATCACCTGTTGGGGAGGGACAGAGAGGCAATAGTTAACACCTGGTCAGACTCATTGATCACCTGTTGGGGAGGGACAGAGAGGCAATAGTTAACACCTGGTCAGACTCATTGATCACCTGTTGGGGAGGGACAGAGAGGCAATAGTTAACACCTGGTCATAACTGGACCCTGTGGCTCAGTCAGAGCATTGCACCAAGGGTCTTGGGTTCGATTCCTTTATATGTATGCATGCGTGACTCTTAGTGGCTTGGATGAAAGCGTCTGCTAAATGGGATACTTGTTAGGCTACATAGGCTTGTTCAAGGTGTCCAACCATTCTACGTGAAACGTGCTTTGATGATTAAATCCAAAAAGTCCGATTTAATTGTAATTTTTCGTATTTGTATTTTTTTAAAGCTCTGTTGACAGAGTGCCACATTCCAGCAGCGACTTTGATGATTTTACATGTGGTGTTCATCTGTAAAGTTGTTTCTGCAGGTCGTTAAAAAGCTAGATTACTGTACATGAACACGACACCAGCTGAATTACATTAGATTCCGCTCACTGCACCGTTGACAGAGAAACGCTCGTTTTCCGGATAAATCTTTGAAAAAGAACAGGAATTTATATGATAAGCGTATACTAAAATATGAAAATACTACATGTCATGTCTCTAAATCTATATCCAGTTTACCTCTATATTGTTTATGTCCATCAGGTAGCCTTAATTCTCTCACAGCATCCAGCCTAGCTGACAATGCTATTTCCTGGCCTCCATTGATTTAGTCACCCTAGTCTTGTCCAGGACCTACAAAGGTAGAACCTCTAAGAACATTTGAATGGGTTATGATAGAGAAGTGGTTTTAAGACCATTCTCCATCCCCTGGTCTGTGTGTCTGAACTCATCATGTGTATACATTAGAAGCTCATAGTTACAGACCAATCAACCCAGTGAACAGGGAATCTGTGTGTCTCAAGGTGGTTGTGGGTTCGATTGTCACACGGGCCACCAGTACCAAAAGCTTTCAGCAGATGGACGCTGTAAGTCTCTCTGGAGAACAGCAACACGCTGACCGTACCTGTCCATCTCTGGTCTCGATCGTCTTGATCAGAACCTTTTTGGACATCGTGGTTTCAACCATGGGTCTGGAATCCATCATGGTTTCTATAGCGACAGATGACAATGAAGAGAGGAGTTTTTCTACAGCATATGATTGATTATTGATACAGCAAATTATTGATTATTGATACAGCATATTATTGATTATTGATACAGCATATTATTGATTATTGATACAGCATATTATTGATTATTGATACAGCAAATTATTGATTATTGATACAGCAAATGATTGATTATTGATACAGCATATTATGAAGTGATTTGTAATCATTGGTGAGCGAGTATCTACAAAACAGGACCCACCTCTCAGGTTTAAGGAGGAGAAGTTTGGCAACGGAGAGGTGATTCTGAAATGAGAGGAAGAACATGGAACCTTTGAGTCAATCAGTATTCTTTGTTTCCTCATCTCTGAGCAATGTCTCAATGTCCTTCATCGTCATCACTATCATCACCATCATCATCACTATCATCACCATCATCACCATCATCATCATCATCACCATCACCACCATCACCACCATCATCACCATCACCACCATTACCATCATCACCATCACCACTATCATCACCATCATCATCACCACCACCACCACCATCACATTCATCACCACCATCACCATCACCACCACCACCATCACATTCATCACCACCATCACCACCATCATCATCATCATCACATTCATCACCACCACCATCATCATCATCATCATCACCGTCACCACCACCATCATCATCATCATCACCATCTTCACCATCACCATCATCACCATCATCATCATCATCATCACCATCATTATCATCATCACCATCATCATCACCATCATCTTCACCATCATCACCATCATCATCACCATTATCATCATCATCACCATCATCTTCACCATCATCACCATCACCACCGTCACCATCAACACCGTCACCATCATCATCACCATCATCATCATCGTCTTCACAATCATCACCATCATCATTATCATCATCACCATCATTATCATCATCATCATCATCTGCTCTCCTCCCCCTCCAGTAGTTTCCTGTAGGTAGCTATCTCTATGTCCAGGACCATTTACCTGCTCTCCTCTCCCTCCAGTAGTTTCCTGTAGGTAGCTATCTCTATGTCCAGGACCATTTACCTGCTCTCCTCTCCCTCCAGTAGTTTCCTGTAGGTAGCTATCTCTACGTCCAGGACCATTTACCTGCTCTGCTCTCCCTCCAGTAGTTTCCTGTAGCTATCTCTATGTCCAGGACCATTTACCTGCTCTCCTCCCCCTCCAGTAGTTTCCTGTAGGTAGCTATCTCTACGTCCAGGACCATTTACTTGCTCTGCTCTCCCTCCAGTAGTTTCCTGTAGGTAGCTATCTCTATGTCCAGGACCATTTACCTGCTCTCCTCTCCCTCCAGTAGTTTCCTGTAGGTAGCTATCTCTATGTCCAGGACCATTTACCTGCTCTCCTCTCCCTCCAGTAGTTTCCTGTAGGTAGCTATCTCTACGTCCAGGACCATTTACCTGCTCTGCTCTCCCTCCAGTAGTTTCCTGTAGCTATCTCTACGTCCAGGACCATTTACCTGCTCTGCTCTCCCTCCAGTAGTTTCCTGTAGCTATCTCTACGTCCAGGACCATTTACCTGCTCTCCTCTCCCTCCAGTAGTTTCCTGTAGGTAGCTATCTCTATGTCCAGGACCATTTACCTGCTCTCCTCCCCTCCAGTAGTTTCCTGTAGGTACTGTAGCTATCTCTACGTCTAGGACCATTTACCTGCTCTCCTCTCCCTCCAGTAGTTTCCTGTAGCTATCTCTATGTCCAGGACCATTTACCTGCGCTCCTCTCCCTCCAGTAGTTTCCTGTAGGTAGCTATCTCTACGTCCAGGACCATTTACCTGCTCTCCTCCCCCTCCAGTAGTTTCCTGTAGGTAGCTATCTCTATGTCCAGGACCATTTACCTGCTCTCCTCCCCCTCCAGTAGTTTCCTGTAGGTACTGTAGCTATCTCTACGTCTAGGACCATTTACCTGCTCTCCTCTCCCTCCAGTAGTTTCCTGTAGCTATCTCTATGTCCAGGACCATTTACCTGCTCTCCTCTCCCTCCAGTAGTTTCCTGTAGGTACTGTAGCTATCTCTATGTCCAGGACCATTTACCTGCTCTCCTCCCCCTCCAGTAGTTTCCTGTAGGTACTGTAGCTATCTCTACGTCTAGGACCATTTACCTGCTCTCCTCTCCCTCCAGTAGTTTCCTGTAGCTATCTCTATGTCCAGGACCATTTACCTGCTCTCCTCTCCCTCCAGTAGTTTCCTGTAGGTACTGTAGCTATCTCTATGTCCAGGACCATTTACCTGCTCTCCTCCCCCTCCAGTAGTTTCCTGTAGCTATCTCTATGTCCAGGACCATTTACCTGCTCTCCTCCCCCTCCAGTAGTTTCCTGTAGCTATCTCTATGTCCAGGACCATTTACCTGCTCTCCTCTCCCTCCAGTAGTTTCCTGTAGGTAGCTATCTCTATGTCCAGGACCATTTACCTGCTCTCCTCTCCCCTCCAGTAGTTTCCTGTAGGTACTGTAGCTATCTCTATGTCCAGGACCATTTACCTGCTCTCCTCTCCCTCCAGTAGTTTCCTGTAGGTAGCTATCTCTACATCCAGGACCATTTACCTGCTCTCCTCTCCCTCCAGTAGTTTCCTGTAGGTAGCTATCTCTACGTCCAGGACCATTTACCTGCTCTCCTCTCCCTCCAGTAGTTTCCTGTAGGTAGCTATCTCTATGTCCAGGACCATTTACCTGCTCTGCTCTCCCTCCAGTAGTTTCCTGTAGGTAGCTATCTCTACGTCCAGGACCATTTACCTGCTCTCCTCTCCCTCCAGTAGTTTCCTGTAGCTATCTCTATGTCCAGGACCATTTACCTGCTCTCCTCTCCCTCCAGTAGTTTCCTGTAGGTAGCTATCTCTATGTCCAGGACCATTTACCTGCTCTCCTCCCCCTCCAGTAGTTTCCTGTAGGTACTGTAGCTATCTCTACGTCCAGGACCATTTACCTGCTCTCCTCTCCCTCCAGTAGTTTCCTGTAGCTATCTCTATGTCCAGGACCATTTACCTGCTCTCCTCTCCCTCCAGTAGTTTCCTGTAGGTAGCTATCTCTACGTCCAGGACCATTTACCTGCTCTGCTCTCCCTCCAGTAGTTTCCTGTAGCTATCTCTATGTCCAGGACCATTTACCTGCTCTCCTCTCCCTCCAGTAGTTTCCTGTAGCTATCTCTATGTCCAGGACCATTTACCTGCTCTCCTCTCCCTCCAGTAGTTTCCTGTAGGTAGCTATCTCTATGTCCAGGACCATTTACCTGCTCTCCTCTCCCTCCAGTAGTTTCCTGTAGGTACTGTAGCTATCTCTATGTCCAGGACCATTTACCTGCTCTCCTCTCCCTCCAGTAGTTTCCTGTAGGTAGCTATCTCTATGTCCAGGACCATTTACCTGCTCTCCTCTCCCTCCAGTAGTTTCCTGTAGGTACTGTAGCTATCTCTATGTCCAGGACCATTTACCTGCTCTCCTCTCCCTCCAGTAGTTTCCTGTAGGTACTGTAGCTATCTCTATGTCCAGGACCATTTACCTGCTCTCCTCTCCCTCCAGTAGTTTCCTGTAGGTAGCTATCTCTACGTCCAGGACCATTTACCTGCTCTCCTCTCCCTCCAGTAGTTTCCTGTAGGTAGCTATCTCTACGTCCAGGACCATTTACCTGCTCTGCTCTCCCTCCAGTAGTTTCCTGTAGCTATCTCTACGTCCAGGACCATTTACCTGCTCTCCTCTCCCTCCAGTAGTTTCCTGTAGGTAGCTATCTCTATGTCCAGGACCATTTACCTGCTCTCCTCCCCCTCCAGTAGTTTCCTGTAGGTACTGTAGCTATCTCTACGTCTAGGACCATTTACCTGCTCTCCTCTCCCTCCAGTAGTTTCCTGTAGCTATCTCTATGTCCAGGACCATTTACCTGCTCTCCTCTCCCTCCAGTAGTTTCCTGTAGGTAGCTATCTCTACGTCCAGGACCATTTACCTGCTCTCCTCTCCCTCCAGTAGTTTCCTGTAGGTAGCTATCTCTATGTCCAGGACCATTTACCTGCTCTCCTCCCCCTCCAGTAGTTTCCTGTAGGTACTGTAGCTATCTCTACGTCTAGGACCATTTACCTGCTCTCCTCTCCCTCCAGTAGTTTCCTGTAGCTATCTCTATGTCCAGGACCATTTACCTGCTCTCCTCTCCCTCCAGTAGTTTCCTGTAGGTACTGTAGCTATCTCTATGTCCAGGACCATTTACCTACTCTCCTCCCCCTCCAGTAGTTTCCTGTAGCTATCTCTATGTCCAGGACCATTTACCTGCTCTCCTCCCCCTCCAGTAGTTTCCTGTAGCTATCTCTATGTCCAGGACCATTTACCTGCTCTCCTCTCCCTCCAGTAGTTTCCTGTAGGTAGCTATCTCTATGTCCAGGACCATTTACCTGCTCTCCTCTCCCCTCCAGTAGTTTCCTGTAGGTACTGTAGCTATCTCTATGTCCAGGACCATTTACCTGCTCTCCTCTCCCTCCAGTAGTTTCCTGTAGGTAGCTATCTCTACATCCAGGACCATTTACCTGCTCTCCTCTCCCTCCAGTAGTTTCCTGTAGGTAGCTATCTCTACGTCCAGGACCATTTACCTGCTCTCCTCTCCCTCCAGTAGTTTCCTGTAGGTAGCTATCTCTATGTCCAGGACCATTTACCTGCTCTGCTCTCCCTCCAGTAGTTTCCTGTAGGTAGCTATCTCTACGTCCAGGACCATTTACCTGCTCTCCTCTCCCTCCAGTAGTTTCCTGTAGCTATCTCTATGTCCAGGACCATTTACCTGCTCTCCTCTCCCTCCAGTAGTTTCCTGTAGGTAGCTATCTCTATGTCCAGGACCATTTACCTGCTCTCCTCCCCCTCCAGTAGTTTCCTGTAGGTACTGTAGCTATCTCTACGTCCAGGACCATTTACCTGCTCTCCTCTCCCTCCAGTAGTTTCCTGTAGCTATCTCTATGTCCAGGACCATTTACCTGCTCTCCTCTCCCTCCAGTAGTTTCCTGTAGGTAGCTATCTCTACGTCCAGGACCATTTACCTGCTCTGCTCTCCCTCCAGTAGTTTCCTGTAGCTATCTCTATGTCCAGGACCATTTACCTGCTCTCCTCTCCCTCCAGTAGTTTCCTGTAGCTATCTCTATGTCCAGGACCATTTACCTGCTCTCCTCTCCCTCCAGTAGTTTCCTGTAGGTAGCTATCTCTATGTCCAGGACCATTTACCTGCTCTCCTCTCCCTCCAGTAGTTTCCTGTAGGTACTGTAGCTATCTCTATGTCCAGGACCATTTACCTGCTCTCCTCTCCCTCCAGTAGTTTCCTGTAGGTAGCTATCTCTATGTCCAGGACCATTTACCTGCTCTCCTCTCCCTCCAGTAGTTTCCTGTAGGTACTGTAGCTATCTCTATGTCCAGGACCATTTACCTGCTCTCCTCTCCCTCCAGTAGTTTCCTGTAGGTACTGTAGCTATCTCTATGTCCAGGACCATTTACCTGCTCTCCTCTCCCTCCAGTAGTTTCCTGTAGGTAGCTATCTCTACGTCCAGGACCATTTACCTGCTCTCCTCTCCCTCCAGTAGTTTCCTGTAGGTAGATATCTCTATGTCCAGGGCCATCTTGACATTGAGGAGATCCTGGTATTCTCTGAGGTGTCTGGCCATCTCATCCTTCATGTTCCTAATGTCCTCCTCCAGACCACTGACGTTGTCCTGGTAACCAGATGACTCCATACTGAAGTTCTCCTCCATCTCCCTCATCTGGCGCTCCATAGACTCATTCTGAGAGGAGGAGAGCGAAGATAGAGCAGAGGGGATAGACAGAGGGAGAGAGAGAGGGGATAGACAGAGGGGGAGAGCAAGGGAGGGCAGGTAGAGGAGGTAGAGAGCAAGGTAAAGAGCAGGTAGAGGGAGAGCAAGCGAGTGCCATCACTCAAACAGAAAATGCTGACTCACTATTCCTCTTAGTGTGACAGGTGCTGTACTCACGCTTCCCTTCAGGGCATCGATCTCACAGGTGAGTGCCTGGACCTGGCGTCTGTAGTCATTACCCTCCTGCTTAGCAATACGTAGAGACTCATTGTTACGGGCTGCAGAATCAGTCAGGTCAGCAAACTGCAGACAGGAGAGATAGACCTGAGACTGTCAATAGGCATGTCTTAACACTGTACAGGAGAGATAGACCTGAGACTGTCAATAGGTGTAGGGTATAGGGTGCAGACAGTAACTCCTGCAGGGTGTAGGGTATAGGGTGCAGACAGTAACTCCTGCAGGGTGTAGGATATAGGGTGCAGACGGTAACTCCTGCAGGGTGTAGGATATAGGGTGTAGACAATAACTCCTGCAGGGTGTAGGGTATAGGGTGCAGACAGTAACTCCTGCAGGGTGTAGGGTATAGGGTGTAGACAATAACTCCTGCAGCGGTGAGGCCACCTCACCCGACTCACCGTCCCTCCGCTCTCCCTTCCCTCCCTCCCTCCCTCCCTCCCTCCCTCCCTCCCTCCCTCCCCCTCCCTCCCTCCCTCCCTCCCTCCCTCCCTCCCTCCCTCCCTCCCTCCGCTCTCCCTCCCTCCCTCCCTCCGCTCTCCCTTCCCTCCCTCCCTCCCTCCCTCCCTCCCTCCGCTCTCCCTCCCTCCCTCCCTCTGCTCTCCCTCCCTCCCTCCCTCCCTCTGCTCTCACTCCCTCCCTCCCTCCCTCCCTCTGCTCTCACTCCCTCCCTCCCTCTGCTCTCCCTCCCTCCCTCCCTCTGCTCTCCCTCCCTCCCTCTCCCTCCCTTCCCTCTGCTGAGAAAAGGGGACAGTCTTCCAGCTGATGGCAAAACTCAAGTCACACTGCATTATTTCTGCCCCATGCACCAATTCATGTTGTTACTCCGATGTCCAGTTAAAGTGGAATATTCCTCGAAGTAAAGAAAGACCAGCCTCCATTAGTAGGGAGAACGCATGTCTGGCTTATAGAAGTGTTGAATACAAAGTGTTGACAGAGCTGAGTAACAACTTAAACATGAAGTCACTCATATAAACAGCAGCTCTTTGCTGTATTCCTTGAGTCTCTCTCTAGTCATGGTTCTAAATGTTTTGAAATCTCTCATTATCAACTTTGCTGTGTGTTCAAGGCTTCTTTTTCAGTCTATGGAGCGTGGAAACTGCAGACACGTGATCTGATCTGACTGGCCTGCGCTAGGCCTATAGGTGCACTTGATTTGCTCTCTGGGCCTGCCGGGTAGGTCGGAGTTCTACATCCAGACACATGAAATAGTTCAAAATGGGTTAGGGGACTACTGCTGTAGGATATAGGGTATAGGGTGTAGGGTATAGGGTGCAGCCTACCTTGGACTTGTACCAGTCTACAGACTCCTGTAGGGTATAGGGTGTAGGGTATAGGGTATAGGGTGCAGCCTACCTTGGACTTGTACCAGTCTACAGACTCCTGTAGGGTATAGGGTGTAGGGTATAGGGTATAGGGTGCAGGATATAGGGTATAGGGAACAGCCTACCTTGGACTTGTACCAGTCTACAGACTCCTGTAGGGTATAGGGTGTAGGGTATAGGGTATAGGGTGCAGCCTACCTTGGACTTGTACCAGTCTACAGACTCCTGTAGGGTATGGGGTGTAGGATATAGGGTATAGGGTGCAGCCTACCTTGGACTTGTACCAGTCTAGAGACTCCTGTAGGGTATGGGGTGTAGGATATAGGGTATAGGGTGCAGCCTACCTTGGACTTGTACCAGTCTAGAGACTCCTGTAGGGTATAGGGTGTAGGGTATAGGGTATAGGGTGCAGCCTACCTTGGACTTGTACCAGTCTAGAGACTCCTGTAGGGTATAGGGTGTAGGGTATAGGGTATAGGGTGCAGCCTACCTTGGACTTGTACCAGTCTACAGACTCCTGTAGGGTATAGGGTGTAGGGTATAGGGTATAGGGTGCAGCCTACCTTGGACTTGTACCAGTCTACAGACTCCTGTAGGGTATGGGGTGTAGGGTATAGGGTATAGGGTGCAGCCTACCTTGGACTTGTACCAGTCTACAGACTCCTGTAGGGTATGGGGTGTAGGGTATAGGGTATAGGGTGCAGCCTACCTTGGACTTGTACCAGTCTACAGACTCCTGTAGGGTATGGGGTGTAGGGCACAGCCTACCTTGGACTTGTACCAGTCTACAGACTCCTGTAGGGTATGGGGTGTAGGGTATAGGGTATAGGGTGCAGCCTACCTTGGACTTGTACCAGTCTACAGACTCCTGTAGGGTATGGGGTGTAGGGTATAGGGTATAGGGTGCAGCCTACCTTGGACTTGTACCAGTCTACAGACTCCTGTAGGGTATGGGGTGTAGGGTATAGGGTATAGGGTGCAGCCTACCTTGGACTTGTACCAGTCTACAGACTCCTGTAGGGTATGGGGTGTAGGATATAGGGTATAGGGTGCAGCCTACCTTGGACTTGTACCAGTCTACAGACTCCTGTAGGGTATGGGGTGTAGGATATAGGGTATAGGGTGCAGTCTACCTTGGACTTGTACCAGTCTACAGACTCCTGTAGGGTATAGGGTGTAGGATATAGGGTATAGGGTGCAGCCTACCTTGGACTTGTACCAGTCTACAGACTCCTGTAGGGTATGGGGTGTAGGATATAGGCTATAGGGTGCAGCCTACCTTGGACTTGTACCAGTCTACAGACTCCTGTAGGGTATGGGGTGTAGGATATAGGGTATAGGGTGCAGCCTACCTTGGACTTGTACCAGTCTACAGACTCCTGTAGGGTATGGGGTGTAGGGTATAGGGTGCAGCCTACCTTGGACTTGTACCAGTCTACAGACTCCTGTAGGGTATAGGGTGTAGGGTATAGGGTATAGGGTGCAGCCTACCTTGGACTTGTACCAGTCTACAGACTCCTGTAGGGTATGGGGTGTAGGATATAGGGTATAGGGTGCAGCCTACCTTGGACTTGTACCAGTCTAGAGACTCCTGTAGGGTATAGGGTGTAGGGTATAGGGTATAGGGTGCAGCCTACCTTGGACTTGTACCAGTCTACAGACTCCCGTAGGGTATAGGGTGTAGGGTATAGGGTATAGGGTGCAGCCTACCTTGGACTTGTACCAGTCTACAGACTCCCGTAGGGTATGGGGTGTAGGGTATAGGGTATAGGGTGCAGCCTACCTTGGACTTGTACCAGTCTACAGACTCCTGTAGGGTATGGGGTGTAGGGCACAGCCTACCTTGGACTTGTACCAGTCTACAGACTCCTGTAGGGTATGGGGTGTAGGGTATAGGGTATAGGGTGCAGCCTACCTTGGACTTGTACCAGTCTACAGACTCCTGTAGGGTATGGGGTGTAGGGTATAGGGTATAGGGTGCAGCCTACCTTGGACTTGTACCAGTCTACAGACTCCTGTAGGGTATGGGGTGTAGGGTATAGGGTATAGGGTGCAGCCTACCTTGGACTTGTACCAGTCTACAGACTCCTGTAGGGTATGGGGTGTAGGATATAGGGTATAGGGTGCAGCCTACCTTGGACTTGTACCAGTCTACAGACTCCTGTAGGGTATGGGGTGTAGGATATAGGGTATAGGGTGCAGCCTACCTTGGACTTGTACCAGTCTACAGACTCCTGTAGGGTATAGGGTGTAGGATATAGGGTATAGGGTGCAGCCTACCTTGGACTTGTACCAGTCTACAGACTCCTGTAGGGTATGGGGTGTAGGATATAGGGTATAGGGTGCAGCCTACCTTGGACTTGTACCAGTCTACAGACTCCTGTAGGGTATGGGGTGTAGGATATAGGGTATAGGGTGCAGCCTACCTTGGACTTGTACCAGTCTACAGACTCCTGTAGGGTATGGGGTGTAGGGTATAGGGTATAGGGTGCAGCCTACCTTGGACTTGTACCAGTCTACAGACTCCTGTAGGGTATAGGGTGTAGGGTATAGGGTATAGGGTGCAGCCTACCTTGGACTTGTACCAGTCTACAGACTCCTGTAGGGTATGGGGTGTAGGATATAGGGTATAGGGTGCAGCCTACCTTGGACTTGTACCAGTCTACAGACTCCTGTAGGGTATAGGGTGTAGGATATAGGGTATAGGGTGCAGCCTACCTTGGACTTGTACCAGTCTACAGACTCCTGTAGGGTATAGGGTGTAGGGTATAGGGTATAGGGTGCAGCCTACCTTGGACTTGTACCAGTCTAGAGACTCCTGTAGGGTATAGGGTGTAGGGTATAGGGTATAGGGTGCAGCCTACCTTGGACTTGTACCAGTCTAGAGACTCCTGTAGGGTATAGGGTGTAGGGTATAGGGTATAGGGTGCAGCCTACCTTGGACTTGTACCAGTCTACAGACTCCTGTAGGGTATAGGGTGTAGGGTATAGGGTATAGGGTGCAGCCTACCTTGGACTTGTACCAGTCTACAGACTCCTGTAGGGTATGGGGTGTAGGGTATAGGGTATAGGGTGCAGCCTACCTTGGACTTGTACCAGTCTACAGACTCCTGTAGGGTATGGGGTGTAGGGTATAGGGTATAGGGTGCAGCCTACCTTGGACTTGTACCAGTCTACAGACTCCTGTAGGGTATGGGGTGTAGGGCACAGCCTACCTTGGACTTGTACCAGTCTACAGACTCCTGTAGGGTATGGGGTGTAGGGTATAGGGTATAGGGTGCAGCCTACCTTGGACTTGTACCAGTCTACAGACTCCTGTAGGGTATGGGGTGTAGGGTATAGGGTATAGGGTGCAGCCTACCTTGGACTTGTACCAGTCTACAGACTCCTGTAGGGTATAGGGTGTAGGGTATAGGGTATAGGGTGCAGGATATAGGGTATAGGGAACAGCCTACCTTGGACTTGTACCAGTCTACAGACTCCTGTAGGGTATAGGGTGTAGGGTATAGGGTGCAGCCTACCTTGGACTTGTACCAGTCTACAGACTCCTGTAGGGTATGGGGTGTAGGATATAGGGTATAGGGTGCAGCCTACCTTGGACTTGTACCAGTCTAGAGACTCCTGTAGGGTATGGGGTGTAGGATATAGGGTATAGGGTGCAGCCTACCTTGGACTTGTACCAGTCTACAGACTCCTGTAGGGTATGGGGTGTAGGGTATAGGGTATAGGGTGCAGCCTACCTTGGACTTGTACCAGTCTACAGACTCCTGTAGGGTATGGGGTGTAGGGTATAGGGTATAGGGTGCAGCCTACCTTGGACTTGTACCAGTCTACAGACTCCTGTAGGGTATGGGGTGTAGGGTATAGGGTATAGGGTGCAGCCTACCTTGGACTTGTACCAGTCTACAGACTCCTGTAGGGTATGGGGTGTAGGATATAGGGTATAGGGTGCAGCCTACCTTGGACTTGTACCAGTCTACAGACTCCTGTAGGGTATGGGGTGTAGGATATAGGGTATAGGGTGCAGCCTACCTTGGACTTGTACCAGTCTACAGACTCCTGTAGGGTATAGGGTGTAGGATATAGGGTATAGGGTGCAGCCTACCTTGGACTTGTACCAGTCTACAGACTCCTGTAGGGTATGGGTTGTAGGATATAGGGTATAGGGTGCAGCCTACCTTGGACTTGTACCAGTCTACAGACTCCTGTAGGGTATGGGGTGTAGGATATAGGGTATAGGGTGCAGCCTACCTTGGACTTGTACCAGTCTACAGACTCCTGTAGGGTATGGGGTGTAGGGTATAGGGTATAGGGTGCAGCCTACCTTGGACTTGTACCAGTCTAGAGACTCCTGTAGGGTATAGGGTGTAGGGTATAGGGTATAGGGTGCAGTCTACCTTGGACTTGTACCAGTCTACAGACTCCTGTAGGGTATAGGGTGTAGGGTATAGGGTATAGGGTGCAGCCTACCTTGGACTTGTACCAGTCTACAGACTCCTGTAGGGTATGGGGTGTAGGGTATAGGGTATAGGGTGCAGCCTACCTTGGACTTGTACCAGTCTACAGACTCCTGTAGGGTATGGGGTGTAGGGTATAGGGTATAGGGTGCAGCCTACCTTGGACTTGTACCAGTCTACAGACTCCTGTAGGGTATGGGGTGTAGGGCACAGCCTACCTTGGACTTGTACCAGTCTACAGACTCCTGTAGGGTATGGGGTGTAGGGTATAGGGTATAGGGTGCAGCCTACCTTGGACTTGTACCAGTCTACAGACTCCTGTAGGGTATGGGGTGTAGGGTATAGGGTGCAGCCTACCTTGGACTTGTACCAGTCTACAGACTCCTGTAGGGTATGGGGTGTAGGGTATAGGGTATAGGGTGCAGCCTACCTTGGACTTGTACCAGTCTACAGACTCCTGTAGGGTATGGGGTGTAGGAAAGAGGGTATAGGGTGCAGCCTACCTTGGACTTGTACCAGTCTACAGACTCCTGTAGGGTATGGGGTGTAGGATATAGGGTATAGGGTGCAGCCTACCTTGGACTTGTACCAGTCTACAGACTCCTGTAGGGTATAGGGTGTAGGATATAGGGTATAGGGTGCAGCCTACCTTGGACTTGTACCAGTCTACAGACTCCTGTAGGGTATGGGGTGTAGGATATAGGGTATAGGGTGCAGCCTACCTTGGACTTGTACCAGTCTACAGACTCCTGTAGGGTATGGGGTGTAGGATATAGGGTATAGGGTGCAGCCTACCTTGGACTTGTACCAGTCTACAGACTCCTGTAGGGTATGGGGTGTAGGGTATAGGGTATAGGGTGCAGCCTACCTTGGACTTGTACCAGTCTACAGACTCCTATAGGGTATGGGGTGTAGGATATAGGGTATAGGGTGCAGCCTACCTTGGACTTGTACCAGTCTACAGACTCCTGTAGGGTATAGGGTGTAGGATATAGGGTATAGGGTGCAGCCTACCTTGGACTTGTACCAGTCTACAGACTCCTGTAGGGTATAGGGTGTAGGGTATAGGGTATATGGTGCAGCCTACCTTGGACTTGTACCAGTCTAGAGACTCCTGTAGGGTATAGGGTGTAGGGTATAGGGTATAGGGTGCAGCCTACCTTGGACTTGTACCAGTCTAGAGACTCCTGTAGGGTATAGGGTGTAGGGTATAAGGTATAGGGTGCAGCCTACCTTGGACTTGTACCAGTCTACAGACTCCTGTAGGGTATAGGGTGTAGGGTATAGGGTATAGGGTGCAGCCTACCTTGGACTTGTACCAGTCTACAGACTCCTGTAGGGTATGGGGTGTAGGGTATAGGGTATAGGGTGCAGCCTACCTTGGACTTGTACAGTCTACAGACTCCTGTAGGGTATGGGGTGTAGGGTATAGGGTGCAGCCTACCTTGGACTTGTACCAGTCTACAGACTCCTGTAGGGTATGGGGTGTAGGATATAGGGTATAGGGTGCAGCCTACCTTGGACTTGTACCAGTCTACAGACTCCTGTAGGGTATGGGGTGTAGGGCACAGCCTACCTTGGACTTGTACCAGTCTACAGACTCCTGTAGGGTATGGGGTGTAGGGTATAGGGTATAGGGTGCAGCCTACCTTGGACTTGTACCAGTCTACAGACTCCTGTAGGGTATGGGGTGTAGGGTATAGGGTATAGGGTGCAGCCTACCTTGGACTTGTACCAGTCTACAGACTCCTGTAGGGTATGGGGTGTAGGGTATAGGGTATAGGGTGCAGCCTACCTTGGACTTGTACCAGTCTACAGACTCCTGTAGGGTATGGGGTGTAGGATATAGGGTATAGGGTGCAGCCTACCTTGGACTTGTACCAGTCTACAGACTCCTGTAGGGTATGGGGTGTAGGATATAGGGTATAGGGTGCAGCCTACCTTGGACTTGTACAGTCTACAGACTCCTGTAGGGTATGGGGTGTAGGGTATAGGGTGCAGCCTACCTTGGACTTGTACCAGTCTACAGACTCCTGTAGGGTATGGGGTGTAGGATATAGGGTATAGGGTGCAGCCTACCTTGGACTTGTACCAGTCTACAGACTCCTGTAGGGTATGGGGTGTAGGGCACAGCCTACCTTGGACTTGTACCAGTCTACAGACTCCTGTAGGGTATGGGGTGTAGGGTATAGGGTATAGGGTGCAGCCTACCTTGGACTTGTACCAGTCTACAGACTCCTGTAGGGTATGGGGTGTAGGGTATAGGGTATAGGGTGCAGCCTACCTTGGACTTGTACCAGTCTACAGACTCCTGTAGGGTATGGGGTGTAGGGTATAGGGTATAGGGTGCAGCCTACCTTGGACTTGTACCAGTCTACAGACTCCTGTAGGGTATGGGGTGTAGGATATAGGGTATAGGGTGCAGCCTACCTTGGACTTGTACCAGTCTACAGACTCCTGTAGGGTATGGGGTGTAGGATATAGGGTATAGGGTGCAGCCTACCTTGGAATTGTACCAGTCTACAGACTCCTGTAGGGTATAGGGTGTAGGATATAGGGTATAGGGTGCAGCCTACCTTGGACTTGTACCAGTCTACAGACTCCTGTAGGGTATGGGGTGTAGGATATAGGGTATAGGGTGCAGCCTACCTTGGACTTGTACCAGTCTACAGACTCCTGTAGGGTATGGGGTGTAGGATATAGGGTATAGGGTGCAGCCTACCTTGGACTTGTACCAGTCTACAGACTCCTGTAGGGTATGGGGTGTAGGGTATAGGGTATAGGGTGCAGCCTACCTTGGACTTGTACCAGTCTACAGACTCCTGTAGGGTATAGGGTGTAGGGTATAGGGTATAGGGTGCAGCCTACCTTGGACTTGTACCAGTCTACAGACTCCTGTAGGGTATGGGGTGTAGGATATAGGGTATAGGGTGCAGCCTACCTTGGACTTGTACCAGTCTACAGACTCCTGTAGGGTATAGGGTGTAGGATATAGGGTATAGGGTGCAGCCTACCTTGGACTTGTACCAGTCTACAGACTCCTGTAGGGTATAGGGTGTAGGGTATAGGGTATAGGGTGCAGCCTACCTTGGACTTGTACCAGTCTAGAGACTCCTGTAGGGTATAGGGTGTAGGGTATAGGGTATAGGGTGCAGCCTACCTTGGACTTGTACCAGTCTAGAGACTCCTGTAGGGTATAGGGTGTAGGGTATAGGGTATAGGGTGCAGCCTACCTTGGACTTGTACCAGTCTAGAGACTCCTGTAGGGTATAGGGTGTAGGGTATAGGGTATAGGGTGCAGCCTACCTTGGACTTGTACCAGTCTACAGACTCCTGTAGGGTATGGGGTGTAGGGTATAGGGTATAGGGTGCAGCCTACCTTGGACTTGTACCAGTCTACAGACTCCTGTAGGGTATGGGGTGTAGGGTATAGGGTATAGGGTGCAGCCTACTTTGGACTTGTACCAGTCTACAGACTCCTGTAGGGTATGGGGTGTAGGGTATAGGGTATAGGGTGCAGCCTACCTTGGACTTGTACCAGTCTACAGACTCCTGTAGGGTATAGGGTGTAGGGTATAGGGTATAGGGTGCAGGATATAGGGTATAGGGAACAGCCTACCTTGGACTTGTACCAGTCTACAGACTCCTGTAGGGTATAGGGTGTAGGGTATAGGGTATAGGGTGCAGCCTACCTTGGACTTGTACCAGTCTACAGACTCCTGTAGGGTATGGGGTGTAGGATATAGGGTATAGGGTGCAGCCTACCTTGGACTTGTACCAGTCTAGAGACTCCTGTAGGGTATGGGGTGTAGGATATAGGGTATAGGGTGCAGCCTACCTTGGACTTGTACCAGTCTACAGACTCCTGTAGGGTATGGGGTGTAGGGTATAGGGTGCAGCCTACCTTGGACTTGTACCAGTCTACAGACTCCTGTAGGGTATGGGGTGTAGGGTATAGGGTATAGGGTGCAGCCTACCTTGGACTTGTACCAGTCTACAGACTCCTGTAGGGTATGGGGTGTAGGGTATAGGGTATAGGGTGCAGCCTACCTTGGACTTGTACCAGTCTACAGACTCCTGTAGGGTATGGGGTGTAGGATATAGGGTATAGGGTGCAGCCTACCTTGGACTTGTACCAGTCTACAGACTCCTGTAGGGTATGGGGTGTAGGATATAGGGTATAGGGTGCAGCCTACCTTGGACTTGTACCAGTCTACAGACTCCTGTAGGGTATAGGGTGTAGGATATAGGGTATAGGGTGCAGCCTACCTTGGACTTGTACCAGTCTACAGACTCCTGTAGGGTATGGGTTGTAGGATATAGGGTATAGGGTGCAGCCTACCTTGGACTTGTACCAGTCTACAGACTCCTGTAGGGTATGGGGTGTAGGATATAGGGTATAGGGTGCAGCCTACCTTGGACTTGTACCAGTCTACAGACTCCTGTAGGGTATGGGGTGTAGGGTATAGGGTATAGGGTGCAGCCTACCTTGGACTTGTACCAGTCTACAGACTCCTGTAGGGTATAGGGTGTAGGGTATAGGGTATAGGGTGCAGCCTACCTTGGACTTGTACCAGTCTACAGACTCCTGTAGGGTATGGGGTGTAGGATATAGGGTATAGGGTGCAGCCTACCTTGGACTTGTACCAGTCTACAGACTCCTGTAGGGTATAGGGTGTAGGATATAGGGTATAGGGTGCAGCCTACCTTGGACTTGTACCAGTCTACAGACTCCTGTAGGGTATAGGGTGTAGGGTATAGGGTATAGTGTGCAGCCTACCTTGGACTTGTACCAGTCTAGAGACTCCTGTAGGGTATAGGGTGTAGGGTATAGGGTATAGGGTGCAGCCTACCTTGGACTTGTACCAGTCTAGAGACTCCTGTAGGGTATAGGGTGTAGGGTATAGGGTGCAGCCTACCTTGGACTTGTACCAGTCTACAGACTCCTGTAGGGTATAGGGTGTAGGGTATAGGGTATAGAGTGCAGCCTACCTTGGACTTGTACCAGTCTACAGACTCCTGTAGGGTATGGGGTGTAGGGTATAGGGTATAGGGTGCAGCCTACCTTGGACTTGTACCAGTCTACAGACTCCTGTAGGGTATGGGGTGTAGGGTATAGGGTATAGGGTGCAGCCTACCTTGGACTTGTACCAGTCTACAGACTCCTGTAGGGTATGGGGTGTAGGGCACAGCCTACCTTGGACTTGTACCAGTCTACAGACTCCTGTAGGGTATGGGGTGTAGGGTATAGGGTATAGGGTGCAGCCTACCTTGGACTTGTACCAGTCTACAGACTCCTGTAGGGTATGGGGTGTAGGGTATAGGGTATAGGGTGCAGCCTACCTTGGACTTGTACCAGTCTACAGACTCCTGTAGGGTATAGGGTGTAGGGTATAGGGTATAGGGTGCAGGATATAGGGTATAGGGAACAGCCTACCTTGGACTTGTACCAGTCTACAGACTCCTGTAGGGTATAGGGTGTAGGGTATAGGGTATAGGGTGCAGCCTACCTTGGACTTGTACCAGTCTACAGACTCCTGTAGGGTATGGGGTGTAGGATATAGGGTATAGGGTGCAGCCTACCTTGGACTTGTACCAGTCTACAGACTCCTGTAGGGTATAGGGTGTAGGGTATAGGGTATAGGGTGCAGCCTACCTTGGACTTGTACCAGTCTACAGACTCCTGTAGGGTATGGGGTGTAGGATATAGGGTATAGGGTGCAGCCTACCTTGGACTTGTACCAGTCTAGAGACTCCTGTAGGGTATAGGGTGTAGGGTATAGGGTATAGGGTGCAGCCTACCTTGGACTTGTACCAGTCTACAGACTCCTGTAGGGTATAGGGTGTAGGGTATAGGGTATAGGGTGCAGCCTACCTTGGACTTGTACCAGTCTACAGACTCCTGTAGGGTATGGGGTGTAGGGTATAGGGTATAGGGTGCAGCCTACCTTGGACTTGTACCAGTCTACAGACTCCTGTAGGGTATGGGGTGTAGGGTATAGGGTATAGGGTGCAGCCTACCTTGGACTTGTACCAGTCTACAGACTCCTGTAGGGTATGGGGTGTAGGGCACAGCCTACCTTGGACTTGTACCAGTCTACAGACTCCTGTAGGGTATGGGGTGTAGGGTATAGGGTATAGGGTGCAGCCTACCTTGGACTTGTACCAGTCTACAGACTCCTGTAGGGTATGGGGTGTAGGGTATAGGGTATAGGGTGCAGCCTACCTTGGACTTGTACCAGTCTACAGACTCCTGTAGGGTATGGGGTGTAGGGTATAGGGTATAGGGTGCAGCCTACCTTGGACTTGTACCAGTCTACAGACTCCTGTAGGGTATGGGGTGTAGGAAAGAGGGTATAGGGTGCAGCCTACCTTGGACTTGTACCAGTCTACAGACTCCTGTAGGGTATGGGGTGTAGGATATAGGGTATAGGGTGCAGCCTACCTTGGACTTGTACCAGTCTACAGACTCCTGTAGGGTATAGGGTGTAGGATATAGGGTATAGGGTGCAGCCTACCTTGGACTTGTACCAGTCTACAGACTCCTGTAGGGTATAGGGTGTAGGATATAGGGTATAGGGTGCAGCCTACCTTGGACTTGTACCAGTCTACAGACTCCTGTAGGGTATAGGGTGTAGGGTATAGGGTATATGGTGCAGCCTACCTTGGACTTGTACCAGTCTAGAGACTCCTGTAGGGTATAGGGTGTAGGGTATAGGGTATAGGGTGCAGCCTACCTTGGACTTGTACCAGTCTAGAGACTCCTGTAGGGTATAGGGTGTAGGGTATAAGGTATAGGGTGCAGCCTACCTTGGACTTGTACCAGTCTACAGACTCCTGTAGGGTATAGGGTGTAGGGTATAGGGTATAGGGTGCAGCCTACCTTGGACTTGTACCAGTCTACAGACTCCTGTAGGGTATGGGGTGTAGGGTATAGGGTATAGGGTGCAGCCTACCTTGGACTTGTACCAGTCTACAGACTCCTGTAGGGTATAGGGTGTAGGGTATAGGGTATAGGGTGCAGCCTACCTTGGACTTGTACCAGTCTACAGACTCCTGTAGGGTATGGGGTGTAGGGTATAGGGTATAGGGTGCAGCCTACCTTGGACTTGTACCAGTCTACAGACTCCTGTAGGGTATGGGGTGTAGGATATAGGGTATAGGGTGCAGCCTACCTTGGACTTGTACCAGTCTACAGACTCCTGTAGGGTATGGGGTGTAGGGCACAGCCTACCTTGGACTTGTACCAGTCTACAGACTCCTGTAGGGTATGGGGTGTAGGGTATAGGGTATAGGGTGCAGCCTACCTTGGACTTGTACCAGTCTACAGACTCCTGTAGGGTATAGGGTGTAGGGTATAGGGTATAGGGTGCAGCCTACCTTGGACTTGTACCAGTCTACAGACTCCTGTAGGGTATGGGGTGTAGGGTATAGGGTATAGGGTGCAGCCTACCTTGGACTTGTACCAGTCTACAGACTCCTGTAGGGTATGGGGTGTAGGATATAGGGTATAGGGTGCAGCCTACCTTGGACTTGTACCAGTCTACAGACTCCTGTAGGGTATGGGGTGTAGGATATAGGGTATAGGGTGCAGCCTACCTTGGACTTGTACCAGTCTACAGACTCCTGTAGGGTATAGGGTGTAGGATATAGGGTATAGGGTGCAGCCTACCTTGGACTTGTACCAGTCTACAGACTCCTGTAGGGTATGGGGTGTAGGATATAGGGTATAGGGTGCAGCCTACCTTGGACTTGTACCAGTCTACAGACTCCTGTAGGGTATGGGGTGTAGGATATAGGGTATAGGGTGCAGCCTACCTTGGACTTGTACCAGTCTACAGACTCCTGTAGGGTATGGGGTGTAGGGTATAGGGTATAGGGTGCAGCCTACCTTGGACTTGTACCAGTCTACAGACTCCTGTAGGGTATGGGGTGTAGGATATAGGGTATAGGGTGCAGCCTACCTTGGACTTGTACCAGTCTACAGACTCCTGTAGGGTATAGGGTGTAGGATATAGGGTATAGGGTGCAGGCTACCTTGGACTTGTACCAGTCTACAGACTCCTGTAGGGTATAGGGTGTAGGGTATAGGGTATATGGTGCAGCCTACCTTGGACTTGTACCAGTCTAGAGACTCCTGTAGGGTATAGGGTGTAGGGTATAGGGTATAGGGTGCAGCCTACCTTGGACTTGTACCAGTCTAGAGACTCCTGTAGGGTATAGGGTGTAGGGTATAGGGTATAGGGTGCAGCCTACCTTGGACTTGTACCAGTCTACAGACTCCTGTAGGGTATAGGGTGTAGGGTATAGGGTATAGGGTGCAGCCTACCTTGGACTTGTACCAGTCTACAGACTCCTGTAGGGTATGGGGTGTAGGATATAGGGTATAGGGTGCAGCCTACCTTGGACTTGTACCAGTCTACAGACTCCTGTAGGGTATAGGGTGTAGGGTATAGGGTATAGGGTGCAGCCTACCTTGGACTTGTACCAGTCTAGAGACTCCTGTAGGGTATAGGGTGTAGGGTATAGGGTATAGGGTGCAGCCTACCTTGGACTTGTACCAGTCTACAGACTCCTGTAGGGTATAGGGTGTAGGGTATAGGGTATAGGGTGCAGCCTACCTTGGACTTGTACCAGTCTAGAGACTCCTGTAGGGTATAGGGTGTAGGGTATAGGGTATAGGGTGCAGCCTACCTTGGACTTGTACCAGTCTACAGACTCCTGTAGGGTATGGGGTGTAGGGTATAGGGTATAGGGTGCAGCCTACCTTGGACTTGTACCAGTCTACAGACTCCTGTAGGGTATGGGGTGTAGGGTATAGGGTATAGGGTGCAGCCTACCTTGGACTTGTACCAGTCTAGAGACTCCTGTAGGGTATGGGGTGTAGGGTATAGGGTATAGGGTGCAGCCTACCTTGGACTTGTACCAGTCTACAGACTCCTGTAGGGTATGGGGTGTAGGGCACAGCCTACCTTGGACTTGTACCAGTCTACAGACTCCTGTAGGGTATGGGGTGTAGGATATAGGGTATAGGGTGCAGCCTACCTTGGACTTGTACCAGTCTACAGACTCCTGTAGGGTATGGGGTGTAGGGTATAGGGTATAGGGTGCAGCCTACCTTGGACTTGTACCAGTCTACAGACTCCTGTAGGGTATAGGGTGTAGGGTATAGGGTATAGGGTGCAGCCTACCTTGGACTTGTACCAGTCTACAGACTCCTGTAGGGTATGGGGTGTAGGATATAGGGTATAGGGTGCAGCCTACCTTGGACTTGTACCAGTCTACAGACTCCTGTAGGGTATAGGGTGTAGGATATAGGGTATAGGGTGCAGCCTACCTTGGACTTGTACCAGTCTACAGACTCCTGTAGGGTATAGGGTGTAGGATATAGGGTATAGGGTGCAGCCTACCTTGGACTTGTACCAGTCTACAGACTCCTGTAGGGTATGGGGTGTAGGATATAGGGTATAGGGTGCAGCCTACCTTGGACTTGTACCAGTCTACAGACTCCTGTAGGGTATGGGGTGTAGGATATAGGGTATAGGGTGCAGCCTACCTTGGACTTGTACCAGTCTACAGACTCCTGTAGGGTATGGGGTGTAGGGTATAGGGTATAGGGTGCAGCCTACCTTGGACTTGTACCAGTCTACAGACTCCTGTAGGGTATAGGGTGTAGGGTATAGGGTATAGGGTGCAGCCTACCTTGGACTTGTACCAGTCTACAGACTCCTGTAGGGTATGGGGTGTAGGATATAGGGTATAGGGTGCAGCCTACCTTGGACTTGTACCAGTCTACAGACTCCTGTAGGGTATAGGGTGTAGGATATAGGGTATAGGGTGCAGCCTACCTTGGACTTGTACCAGTCTACAGACTCCTGTAGGGTATAGGGTGTAGGATATTAGGGTATAGGGTGCAGCCTACCTTGGACTTGTACCAGTCTACAGACTCCTGTAGGGTATGGGGTGTAGGATATAGGGTATAGGGTGCAGCCTACCTTGGACTTGTACCAGTCTACAGACTCCTGTAGGGTATGGGGTGTAGGATATAGGGTATAGGGTGCAGCCTACCTTGGACTTGTACCAGTCTACAGACTCCTGTAGGGTATGGGGTGTAGGGTATAGGGTATAGGGTGCAGCCTACCTTGGACTTGTACCAGTCTACAGACTCCTGTAGGGTATAGGGTGTAGGGTATAGGGTATAGGGTGCAGCCTACCTTGGACTTGTACCAGTCTACAGACTCCTGTAGGGTATGGGGTGTAGGATATAGGGTATAGGGTGCAGCCTACCTTGGACTTGTACCAGTCTACAGACTCCTGTAGGGTATGGGGTGTAGGGTATAGGGTATAGGGTGCAGCCTACCTTGGACTTGTACCAGTCTACAGACTCCTGTAGGGTATGGGGTGTAGGGTATAGGGTATAGGGTGCAGCCTACCTTGGACTTGTACCAGTCTACAGACTCCTGTAGGGTATGGGGTGTAGGGTATAGGGTATAGGGTGCAGCCTACCTTGGACTTGTACCAGTCTACAGACTCCTGTAGGGTATGGGGTGTAGGATATAGGGTATAGGGTGCAGCCTACCTTGGACTTGTACCAGTCTACAGACTCCTGTAGGGTATGGGGTGTAGGGTATAGGGTATAGGGTGCAGCCTACCTTGGACTTGTACCAGTCTACAGACTCCTGTAGGGTATGGGGTGTAGGATATAGGGTATAGGGTGCAGCCTACCTTGGACTTGTACCAGTCTACAGACTCCTGTAGGGTATGGGGTGTAGGGTATAGGATATAGGGTGCAGCCTACCTTGGACTTGTACCAGTCTACAGACTCCTGTAGGGTATGGGGTGTAGGGTATAGGGTATAGGGTGCAGCCTACCTTGGACTTGTACCAGTCTACAGACTCCTGTAGGGTATGGGGTGTAGGGTATAGGGTATAGGGTGCAGCCTACCTTGGACTTGTACCAGTCTACAGACTCCTGTAGGGTATGGGGTGTAGGGTATAGGGTATAGGGTGCAGCCTACCTTGGACTTGTACCAGTCTACAGACTCCTGTAGGGTATGGGGTGTAGGGTATAGGGTATAGGGTGCAGCCTACCTTGGACTTGTACCAGTCTACAGACTCCTGTAGGGTATGGGGTGTAGGGTATAGGGTATAGGGTGCAGTCTACCTTGGACTTGTACCAGTCTACAGACTC